>NW_006771034.1:427604-461398 GCF_000442215.2 Lipotes vexillifer
GTACGCGGGCCCCTCACTGTTGTGGCCTCTCCCGTTGCGGAGCACAGGCTCCGGACGCACAGGCTCAGCGGCCATGGCTCACGGGCCCAGCCGCTCCGCGGCACGTGGGATCTTCCCGGACCGGAACACGAACCCGTGTCCCTTGCATCGGCAGGCGCACTCTCAACCACTGCGCCACCAGGGAAGCCCAGGGAGAGATATCTTGAACTGCATGGTGAAATTTCACCCAGGGTGCAGCCCTGACAGAGGGAGTGGAGAGTTCTGGAGGAGGACTGAAGTTACTACCATCAAAGGGCGATTGGGGCTAACAGGTAATGAGAAATAATCTGCCTGCTGTGGATGGAGACATCAAGGGAAGACAATGATTTGGTTGCAAATTAAAAGGGTAACCGTCTGAAATGCAAATTCGAACTACACTGAGATACCGTTTCTCAACTATGAGATTGGTAAACATCGAATAGTATGACAACATACTCTGCGGGTGAGGCCACGGGAGCAAGTGCCATTTCGCACCCCATTGGGCGGGAACATGACACAATGCTGAAAGAGGGAAATTTGGCAATAGCTAGAGAAAGGACTTGTGGATTCACCCTTGGAGGCAGCAGTACCATATCAGGAAGACAACCCCAAAGACACTGGCATCATCTAAAATGATATTTGCACTAGATTTTTTCTATTGAAGCATGGTTGATAATTGCAAAAGCCTGGAAACAACCCAGATGTCCGCCAATGAGTTGACTGAACAAACTGTAATACTGTATATCTATAAATGAAACAGCTGTCAAAAGAAATGAGGAAGACATATTGCTTCCTTTAGAGTGTTAGGTTGGAGAATGCAGTTAGTATTTTGTATAAGAAAGGAAGAAAAGTACCAAGAGAGGTTCACATGTGCTTATATTTTTTTATAGGAGCAAATAGAATGGTATGGGGAAATAAGGTAGGGACGAAGATAGAAACTAGACCTTTCTGAATAGGCCTTGATATCTAGATTTGACTTTGGAGCCAGGTGAATGTTCTATGTTATCAAACATTACAGAGTGAAGATAAAATAAAATTAAAAAAATTTAGAGACACAGATGATCCTAATTCTGTGTCAAGTGGCTGAAAATAAATCACATAGAAAAAAATTATTTTATATGATAGCATAGAAATTTACCTGTACACACATTACACATGTGTAATGAGCATTAAAAAATTTTAACTACATTCTACAGTTTTATTTTTGATAATAATACCGGTATTGTAATGTCAAAACAACTATATCAATATACAGGTAGACACATTTTAGGGTAAGGAAATAATGTTGGTAATGACATTAGGAGACCAGATTTTTCAGGACAGAGATACAAAATAAAATCAAGTAAAAATCCTGCACTTCATTTAAATTCAAAATATCATATGATCCCATGCTCTATTTTTCTCTTTTTAGAAAATACATATTTCCTAGTCCCTTCAAACCGGAAGCATCCCAATGTCTATCAACAGGTGAATAGATAAACAATCCATACATTGAAATGCTTCTCTGTAACAAAAGGATTAAACTGCCAGTGTACCTGTCACATAGATGAATCTCAAAAAACATGCTGAATAAAGAAAGCCAGGTACAAAAGATTGCATTCTGTGTGACTTCATTCAGATGATGTTCTGGAAGGGACAAAACTCTGATAGAAGGTGGATGAGTGTTTGCCTGGGGTGGGGGACGGGAAGGATTGAGTGCAGAGAAAAGTTTCTGGGACTGTGAAACTGTTCTATATTTTAATTAAGGTATGGATTTTGTGAGGCTCTACATTAGTCCAAACTCATCAGACTTTACATTTAAAATGTGTGTAATGGTACGTAAATTGAACCTCAATACATTTGACTTAAACACAGAGAAGACAGGAAAATCTGAGGGGATGGGGTTAGGGCCAGGAGTTGTGTATGCCAATCCTGCACTTTTGCTACGTATCCAAGAAGGGAATTTGTCCAGGACACAAGTGGGCAAGTGAGCAGGAAATGAGGCCCAAAGTAACACGCACACCCTGTCTGCCATCAAAGGTCAGGTCTGGAGACTTCTATTGCTTAAGAGTGAGCCATTAGGAAAAAAGCCACACAGAGCAACAGAAGTCCCATTAAAAATATGCATAAATAAGGGAAACGGAACGTCATGTTACAAATATGTCTGGAAAAAGTTTCCTACTGGAATTAAAAGAAGATGCGAGAAAGGCATCAGCTTATTGCACAGGTGATGTGGAGTCAGGCCTCCCTAAACAGGATCAGGGCACCACCATGGGGAGAATGAGCTGCCCGGCCCCTGGCAGGATGAGACACGCATCAGAGCTTGTCTGGGTAGGATTGCCAAGAGCTTTGGTGACAATTTAAGTAGTGTGGAGTTTTTCTTGTAGGCACTGGATTGATTGATTGATTGATTGATTGATTGATTTTTAGCTCAAGAGAGTAATGTGATCAGGCTGTTTTAGCTTAGTTTGTTTTTAACTGAGGAAGATTATTCTGGCAGTAGGGGGGAGGATGCTTTTGTTAAGGGAAAGATAGAGACAAGCAGGGCCGTTGGGAGTTGTCTGAGTGAAAGATAGTTTTGTTTGAAACGGAGATGGTAGTGGGAATGGAAAAGATGGGATGCACTTGAAGGAAATTTCTGAAGTGGTATTGAGAGCAACCGTGAACACAAGTTTGTGTGCCTGACCCACAGTGAGGCCAGACAAACTGAAAAGTCAGTTTGGAGTGGAGAAAGATTTATTGCAGGGCCACGCCAGGAGATGGGTGGCTCATGCCCTAAAAGCCCCGAACTCCTTGAAGGGTTTCAGCAAAGCATTTTCAAAAGCCAGGTGAGGGAGGGGTGTCACAGGGTATGTGATCAGCACGTGCACAGTTCTCTGATTGGCTGATGGTGAGGTAAGAGGATGGTGTCACAGGGGTTAACATTATCAGTCCTTAGGCTCCAGGAGGCCTGGGCCCATGTGCTCATGGTCATCAAGTAGTTAATATCTTGCATTTGGTGAGGGGTTTTCCCATCTGTAAAACAACTCAGGAAATGTGCATCAAATACTGTTATCTAGGTACTTCAGAGAGGAGGTAAAGCAGAGGACATGGGGGAAGGCCTGCCCCGGGAAGACCCCATAGGGTCCAGCTTGGTCACACAACTATTGGCCAATGCATCCACATGTGGGAAGAGATGGAGAGGGAGATGAGGGGAGTTGGGAGGAACCAGGAAAGTGGTAGGTGAAAAAATGATAGGAATTAAGGTTTCTGGCATTGGAACTCTCGGTAAATGGTGATTCAATCGACAGAGGCTGGAAATAAAGAGTAGACACAGGATTGAAAGGAAAAATAAAGTGACGTGGTATAGAAATTTGAGTTTGATTTGCCTGTGGGATACCCAGGAGTTTTAAGCTAGTTGTATTATATTAGGCTTTTACTAGTAATTCTGTTTAGGGAGATATTATTAAACTTGTGTAAATCCAAGGCTGTATTATAATAAGCTGTTTCATAACAGACTTCTGTAGGTTTGCCAAAAAGTTCCTTTTACTTTTTGGCATTCCAAGGATCACCTTGGTGTAAAGCCACTCTAGAAAGGGACTTAAATCTGCAGGTTTAGAATCTCAAGTTCAACTTCATAATATGATCACTCCTAAAAAGTATTGGGTGCTTCCTATATGCAAGATACCATGTTAATGCAGAGATGTAAAAGAACTATGCCTATGTGTAGAAATTAGTAATAGGCACCCAAGGAATTCCCTGCTTGGAGAAAACAATACAGGGTATTTGTCGAGGGTTAAGACTGATAGGAAATCTAGGGGCTGAGTTTAGACTTTGTACTGATTCAGAAAATGGCATATGAAGATGCCTCAGGATTAAGTGTTACCTGTGTATGGGAGAAGATTCTGTAAAGAGGATTTAGAACAAAGAGAGCAACCCTGTGAGCTCAGGTTGTTTGTTGAAGAGCCATTACCCAGACCCATCACTGTGAATTCCCCGCACCCCACCCCCAGGCCCTCTGCCTGTCTGCTGAATTCATTCCATTGCTTTGCAAGCTATTGATGCTCAGCCTGGTGGAAGCTTTGCGGATATGGTAATTAAGTGACTACTGAGGGACTATCCTTTACACTTTAAGATCTAGGACTCCTTTCTTAATTGGGAGGTGCTTATTCGGGAAATCCACTCCTTCAGGATGTGATCAGAGAACTGATTTAGCCCTAATGATATTTAATGGCAGTGCCAGGAATTTAATGGGGATGATAATTTCATGTAATTGGGGGGCCTTCAGACGAGTTAAATGCTCCTGAGTGGCATTGCATTTGGGCCTGTGTCTGAGTCAAATGTGCGCTTCCTGTGTGCATTTCCCCTTCTGCAGCTCTGATGAAGATGAGAGATTCTGCAGAGCTTGTGGAGTTTTGGCTGCTCTGTTCAGCATCCATGTGTAGCCCTCCTTTTAGAGGGTGTCCACAAAAAATTAATCAGTCGATTTAAGAAAGAATCGGAAAATTTTATTCAAGTCAAATTTGAGAATTTGGCTTGAAGAGCATGCCCAGGAAAAGCATCTCAGAAAGCTCTGAGAACTGTTCCACCAGTTAGAAATCAAGGCACAGTCATATAAGTTTTTTGAGGCAGAGAGCTGGACATCAAATGACGTATTATTGACAGTTTACACGATCCAAATCTAAGCCTCATCATGGTGGGTCATGTGACCCCTTACGAGCTCTAGAAGGAATGCTATATTTTAAGGAGTTGTCTTGTTGGTGCTGGGAGAAGGTTGCTCTTTATGGTTGAGCAGGTATTCCTGCCAATACGGGAGGTTTGGTCTGATCTCTAGTGTCCTTGCCCTGCAGTGGCTTGAAGCAGGATTTCAAGGTTCCTGGCCAGAGATTGAAGTCAGGCTGAGACAGTGAGAGCGCTGAATCCTAGCCACTAGACCAGTGGCCAGTGACAAGGTCTTGGCCCTTTGGATTTGCAGAAACGAATTCCCACAAAGATGGAAAGTAGTGAAACAAGTAAAGTGTTTATTAGGAGGAAAAAGAGTATGTGTGGATAGACACAAGAGGAGACTCAGAGAGAGAGCTGCACCCTTGTGGTAGCTTGAATCACTTATATGGGGCATTTCTTCTGGGTTTCCTTTGGCCGATCATCTTGCTTTGCCTGGTTCTGAGTCTGTATTTGGTATATCTCAGGATCCTCCCATGTGTGTGTGAGCACCTCTTAGCCAAGATGGATTCCAGCGAAGAGGTCTATGAGTAGGTTGACATCGCTCCCCTTTCGACCTCTGAGGAGCTTTTCTGTGCATGTATAGTTGGGAAGTTCTCCTTGACCTCAAGAATGAGAAATATGTGGTCTCTATCTTTTATCTGGGCAGAGCTCAGCCTCTCCTATTATCCTCCTGTTATCTTCATATTGGAGAATCTGTCCATAGGAGACAAACTTCAGCAGTTCAGCCTGGGCCCCATCTGTCTCCTGCCTCAGGTCGATGCATAATGCAGATACACAGTGCACAGTGCGGGGGCGGGGGGAGTGGGGAAGCCAAAGGGCAGAGAAGAATTTTTATGTTTAAATTCTTCTTGTCTTGCCATAAAATATGAATTTTATTTCACAAGGGTATCAGAGTGCAGGTGCTGTTTCTTAGAGGAAGCACCAGCCTGATTTAATCTCAGGCAAAGTTTTAGTCTAAAGTTCTCTTTTCTTTTACAATTAAAAGCCATAAGCTAATTTAAGTGAGGAATTCTTTAAACGGGCCTGTCATAGAGCTTGGCACATAATAAGTGGGAATGAACCAATTTTAACTGCAGCTGAAGCTGACCAGGACCCTGCAGGACCCTACTGGGTATAAAAGCCCTTCTTGAGTTTCAAAGGGCAGATTCAAACGGACTCATCAGGAAAGTGAGCAAATGAAGAAACAAAGGAGGAGCAGGCAAGGAACAATAGTGCAGCTATAATGCAGAGTCCTAGTTCCTTCCCAATGAATACACGTAACAATCAGCTACAAAGTTTTGAGTTCTTCTATGGGAACTAAGGGCCCCACCCAGGCGGAGGATGACAATTTCAGGCTGAGCACAAAATTCCCTAAACATCACCCTGTTACCACACCACTTTCAGAAGAAAGTCATGCATCCTGCAGCACCCCCCCCCCCCAATTTGCCTTTAAAAACTCTTCCCTGAAAACTATGGGGGAGTTTGGGGTCTTTTGAGCATGAGCTGCTGGTACTCCTTGCTTGGCCCTTGCAATAAACTCCAACATTTTGCTTTGTTTGACCTCACAGTGCATCAGGCACACGAACTTGGGTTTGACAACAGAGCTGCCACCTCCAGGTAAGAATGTTGTTGGTCCGTGGTGCTGCCTTTGTAAATATCATGATGATATAACATGATGTAAAAAATCAAAGAAGCATACAACTAATTATACATACATGTGAGCATTTGCTTTGGGCAATGTCATCACATACGTGGATAGAGGAGGAAGAGAAGTGATGCTAACATCAGACATTCATCGGGCTCTGACTTTGTACCACTTGCTATACTAAGTGCTTGGCATGTATTATTGTCTAATTTGCTGGGCAAGATGGGCCTTAGGTAGAGTTTGGTGAACTCTCTGGAATAACGTTTTTGCTTAATGAGTTGCTTATGCTTTTTGCTCTGTGAAAAATTATAAAACCTTAGTTTAAAAAATGGAGTCACTACAGTGTAGAGGTCTCTGGATTGGACCTCAGGTGATGCAAACTTCCCTCCCTACCTTCAATCACGATGCTATGTGTGGAATCGGCTCCTTCTGGGGACTTATACATAGCCAAACTATCATTTTAGAATTCAGTGGGAGCATCTAACTGACCTTCTGAGTCAAGTAAGGTCAGTAATCATGCCTGTTGAGAGGTCAATATTTTACATGGTTGAAACATCCACAGCCCGGCTACTAAAGCTACTGTACACAAGGCTGCAGATGGCAGATGGCTGGTATTAATGCACTTTCACATGTTAAAGACCCAGATGGAAGGCTGACCGAGTTAATGTCACTACAAATAAGGCCCGGAATTGCTACTTGTCATCATGTGGTTTTGGAGCTTCCTACTTCATGGTGTCACAAAACCAGAGATGAGCAAGACTGACTTGACAATCTAGGCTTTTCTAAGGCTTAGTGGAGGCCAGAGTACTTTCTTCTGTGATTCACAAAGAAAACATACTGTGTTTCAGAGTGTTACGCAAGCTTTCCATGGGAATCATCTAGTTTCTGAAAAGTGTGGGTACCTTTTATCACTAAATGCCATAGACTGGATGTTTGTGTGTCCCCCAAATTCATATATGGAAACCTAATCCCCGATGTGATGGTATTTGGAAATGGAGCATTTGGGGAGGCAATTAGGTTATGAGGGTGAGGGCTTTATGAATGGTGTTAGTGCCCTTATATAGGAGACTTCAGAGAGCCCCCTCACCCCTTCCACTATCTGAGGACACAGTGAGAAGACCGCTGTCTGTGAACCAGGAAGAGGACCATCGCTAGATATGGAATCTGCCAGTATCTTGATCTTGGAGTAGCTGGCTCTCAGAAATGTGAGAAATAAATGTTTATTGGGTAAGTCACCCAGTCTACAGTATATTTTGTAGCTGTTGGAACAGATTGTAACACTTCAGTTGATGATGATGATGGTGGTGGTGGTTATTTATGGCATCATCTGTAAGGACGTAACAACATTTGGTTTAACCACTATATCTGCCCTTAAACTTAAGATCACTTCAAGGAGGCAAAGAAACACACCAGTGCTGTCATAGAAACTGGTGACTTACAGGTGGAGGACTTTTACCTACAAAGAGGCGTGTGTGACCTGTGAGGAGCTGGAAAGCGTTTTCCTTTGTCCCACATCTCCCTCCCCATGTAGTTCACATGGCTCAGTTGTAGGTGTAGTAGGGATCCTAACATGAAACTAATCTGGTATCTGACAGTGCTTTAGGTCAAAATGTTCTCTTCATATTAACAAGATAACTATACTATCGGTTCCTCAAGAATGGATCACAGGCAGGCATATTTTAATGGTAAGGCAAGGTTCAGGACAAAGTTTTATAGTAGGGTCAGTATAAATGGATGGTGTGTATGAGAATTTTCTGGAGCCTGAGAATAGGAGGAAGTGAAAAAAAATAACACGGATGCAGAATGTAAGCTGTGGATGATAGCTAACAGTGCCTCAGTGGTTTCTGCTTACTGGGAGCTGCACTGAGCATTTCACATGGATTTTGCTTTATTGTTCTCACCACAGTCTCATGGGGTGAGTACTATTCTTAACCCCATTTTACAGATGAAGAAACTGAGGCACAGAGAGGCTAAGTAATTTACTCAAGGTCATGCTGCTCTTCAATGCTAGAATCAGGGCTGGTATCTACAACCACTGCACTACCCTGACATTCCAATGTGAAAATGGGGAATATTAGAGAGACAGGAACTCAAGAGGAAAAGTGAAAGACACAAGAGGGTGAACATGGGAAAAGGTGACCTTTATTGAGATGAAGGATAGAATTAAATCAAGAAGATAATTAGGGAAATGTCAGTTAAAGAGAAGATGTAGGACTGGAAACATCACATAGTAAGAATGAGATCCACAGAGCAAGTGATGGGGATCAAGCTTGAACATACCTGAGGGAAGAAGGGATGGGGATGATGAAAGACACAGATGGGTGTGTGCAACATGGATGGAAAGAAATGGACAGGAAAGCTTGAATTCAGATGGAGTGAAAGAGTCATGATTATATCCAAAATTGAGAGAAGAGAGGGTACAAATGCCCCTCAGTAAGGGATTGGGCCTGAGGACACTTGCTGTACATGAAGCTCTGGGCCTGAGGAACAACTCTGAGATTCACCTTGACCCCTGTGTGACCTCACAAGTCATCTCACCTCTGATGCTCACCTGTACAGGTGGAGATGGAACCACCTGACTCTGAGACCCCTTCTTGTTGTAACTTGCTTTTCCTGCTTTAAAATTTGATTACGTTTACACTTTTTATGTCACTTGTATTTTGTAGTTTCCTTCTAAATCCTGTTGACCTCATGAAAACAAAATTCAGTCCAATGTTATGATAAAATCTTTGTAGAATTTTTAAGTTTCTAACATTTCAAAATTTAACACTTAATACATTAGATTTTAATCATTTAAAAAACATGATATTAAGTAACACTGAAAGGAAAATAGTACTTTCTCTCCATGGACATCCACATAGCTTAGTACTGTCCACCAAGTTGGCTAGTTATTGAGTTTCCAGTGGGGCTGATGTAAACTGGAACCCTGAAGTCTTAAGTTATCTTATTCTTTGGTCTTTGACTATTGCATTGAATTTGTGCTCCTTCATCTCTTGTGTCCAGAATGGGAAAGCAGTGCATTTGACCTAGTTAAGAGAGCTGTATGTGCATTATTTAATTTCTAAGCATCTAAGACTGAGGTACTTCTGCATGAATTAATGCCTGGTTGGAAATATGGTGATGGCTTGTAGAACAGCTGAGGACCATACATTCCCCATTGTCCACTAACCTACTGTAAGAGCAAAAGTCTTTGCTATTATAAACAGCAAACAAATGTGTGGCAATGTGCAGGAAGGAGGGTACAATTTGGGATCTATATCATATTTTTAATAAGGTATAAAAGTGAGGATATTTTTAACCTCTTCTAGCATTGTATTCAGTGTAATTCCCTGGAGAGGAAGGTATTTTGATAAAATTTCTGTAACAGCAGCAATAAGCCTGGCAGATTCCAGATACAGTCATTCCACAGCTGTCTGGGCTGTGCATCACTGAGGAGTCCTGTGCCCCACGGCACCAACATTTCTGACCTCTGCTTCCAGGTAGCCACTGGGATGGCAGGTTGGTGGTGAATTGTGTACTAGTTTCTCTTGGAAAGTGTCCCAGTGTGGATACTTATTCATGGGCTGGCTGGGAATTAGGACTGTCTTTGGGGAGCTCCAGAGGTTCCCAGGCTGATCTCAAGCCTATCAACCCTCATCAAAGGGATCAGAAATGATCTGAACTTTCAGGATAAACCAAGAATGGTTTGGGTCTTTAGAAGGTTATTAAACCAGAAGCAATCCCCCAATCTTAGAACTCCTGTGACTGCCTCAAACTGAAACCATCTCCTTGTTTATCCCAGGTAGCGGGCAAAGGGAAGAATACGTTTCAGATGATACTCACTCTTGCCTAATAGTGACTGGATATTACAGCATCAAACTTAGACAACACAAACCTAAACATGGTGACATCAGCAGTAGTGAAAGTAAATCTCTCTTCAACACATCCACAGATACTCCTGCCCTTTGAAAACTCTGCATGTTGGCCATTGACCGTAACAAGGAGATGTAGAAGGTACATTTGAAAGATGCAAAGACAAATAGGTAATCCAGCAATTCAGCAATGTCTGTGATGAGCCACATAATTAGTCACCTCAAGTCATAGAACACCGAGGCCTTTCCTAAAAGGAAATAGCAAACCCCTACGTGTCTACCTGTGCTCATTGCAATCCTATTAATAGTTAGGATAAAACTGGCCATGATGAAAATATTGAGCCAGAGGAAAATGGGGGATGGTTAAGAGACTCCCAGTCAACCTCCTTGAAATGGGAATGAATGGATTGAGGAGGGGCTCACTCACAAGCTGTACCTGCTGGCTTGTACAATCTATGTCCTAAATTGGTATCTGCTGTTTATGGGACTACTGAGGTGTTTTTAAAAGTTCTGAGCAGTCTTAGTCAAACATGGAACAATCATATAATTATAACCAAGTGTAATATGTTTAGTAAGGTGGGGTTGAGGTTTGTGCAAAGCAAACATAAAGGAGGATGGGGAGACTTGGGGAAGGTTGAACAAAAATCAACTGAACAAAAAAAGAAATTTAAAAAGTGAAGGGTCGGGGGGTTTATAAATTGTCCAATGTGATACTGAGAGCTGGCTCCTCATGTCTGGTATCAGAACTTACAGCAGAGAAGGCACAAAGCCCTCATGCTAGGCCAAGTGGGAGGAGACTCCTGGGTCAAGGTCCTAGTGGAGGCCTGACCCTGCTCTGCTGGGTCCTCTGGGGCCTGGTGATGGTCAGCAGTCAGAGACTGTCTAAGAAGGGCTCACCCTTTTACATCTGCTGCTTGTTTACCTTCTTAAAGGATCTACAAACACACGTATTTGAGAGAATTATGCTGTCTTTAGAGTCCTTCTGTGCTGCTCTTTGAGTTTGCTTGACCCCAGGTAGATCAGAAGGAAACTAGGAATTTTTCCTTGGCCAGAGGGAGAGTTCTCATGCATGGATTATAATGATGTGTTATGACATGAAAATGCTTACAAGATTAAGATAAATAAACAACTTAGAATACAAAAATGATAAGACCGATAAGGGATTAATACCCAACATATATAAACGGCTTGTACAACTCAACATCAAAATAACAAACAACCCAAGTAAAAAATAGGCAGAAGAACTGAATAGACATTTTTCCAAAGAGGAAATGCAGATGGCCAACAGGCACATGAAAAGATGCTCAACATCGTTAATCATCACGGAAATACAAATCAAAACCATAATGAGATATCACTTCACACCAGTCAGAATGGTGATCATCAAAAAGAACACAAATAACAAATGTTGGCAAGGATGTGGAGAAAAGGAAACCCTTGTATGCTATTGGTGGGAATGTAAATTGGTGCAGGCACTGTGGAAAAGAGTATGGAGATTTCTCAAAAAACTAAAAACAGAACTACCATATGACCCAGTAATTCCACTCCTGGGTATATATCCAAAAAAACCCCACCAAAACACTAATTCGAAAAAATCCATGCACCCCAACGTTCATAGCAGCACTGTTTGCAGTTACCAAGTTACGGAAGCCACCTAAGTGTCCATCAACAGATGAATGGATAAAGAAGATGTGGTACCTATATACAATGGAATATTACTCAGCCATGAAAAAGAATGAAATTTTGCCATTTGCAGTAACGTAGATGGACTTGAAGGGCATTGTGCTGAGTGAAATAAGTCAGACAGAGAAAGACAAATACTGTATGATATCACTTATATGTGGAATCTAAAAAATGCAACAAAGGAGTGAGTACAACAAAAAAGAAGCAGACTCACAGGTATAGAGAACAAGCTAGTGGTTACCAGTGGGGCGAAGAGGGGCGGACAGTATAGGAGGGGGGGAGTGGGAGGTAGAAACTACTGAGTGTAAGATAGGCTACGATAGGCTGTATTGTACAACATGGGAAATAGAGCCAGTATTTTGTAATAACAGAGTAAATGTGAATGGAGTGTAACCTTTAAAAATTGTATTAAAAAATAAATGGAAAAAAAATGCATGTGTATCATGTGTTTGGTGAGCGTAACTATGTAAAATTGTGCACAAGTTACTGGAGGTAGAAAGCAAGTCTAGAGTGGTAGGTTGAGGAGTATCCCCTTTCTTTGCTTTTCAAAATTTTATTTAATGAAATGATATCATTTTCCTAAAATATGAAAGAGAAGGCAGAAGGCAAGCTTCCCTTCCTCAACCAGCTTTTAGTCCAGGCCAGTGTTTCACCATTTTTAAAGTTATTATTATTGTCCCTCTAAGGAAACTTTTCAGACATTTTTATTAAGCTAATATCACTCTTTGTTTTAGACCATTCAGCTGGTATAACAAAATACCCCAGACGTGGTGGCTTATAAACAGCAGACATTAATCGTTCACAGTCTGGAGGCTGGAAGTCCCAGATAAGGGTGCCAGCATAGGGATGGTGAGGGACAACTCACCTGGTTCATAAATGCTGTCTTCTTATACTGTTCTCATAAGGCGGAAGGGACAAGGGAGCTCTCTGAGGTCTGTTTTACAGGGGCCCTAATCCCGTTCATGTGGGCTCTACCCTCCTGACCTATTCATCTCCCAAAGTCCCCATCTCCTAATACCATCACTTTTGGGGATTAGGATTTCAACATATGAATTTGGGGTGGATACCAACACTCTGCCCAAACATAACAACCCTCCGTGAAATTTTAATACCACAGATGTACTGTATATGAGTTTATGCACTGTATGTATATCTGTGCTTTAGACATAAAAAACAGGAATATGTCTTTGATTCCTCTCCCCATGAACTGTTTCACCCTCTTGAGAGTCTAGAAAGCAGGATCCAGATGGGCATCTGAGACAGAGGCACACCTGACAGAGGTCAGGTGATGCACAGTGGTACACTTCACAGGAGTGGAGAAACAGGACCACAGGAAATCCATGGAGAAGGGAAAGGGGCAAAGTTACTGTGTCAAGTTTGAACTTTCAGAATTCAGTTCAGGGCTTCCCTGGTGGCGCAGTGGCTGAGAGTCCACCTGCCGATGCAGGGGACATGGGTTCGTGCCCGGGTCTGGCAAGATCCCACATGCCGCGGAGTGGCTGGGCCCGTGAGCCATGGCCGCTGAGCCTGCGCGTCCGGAGCCTGTGCTCCGCAACGGGAGAGCCCACAGCAGTGAGAGGCCCGCGTACCGCAAAAAAAAAAATAAAAAAGAATTCAGTTCAAAGTTCAGATCTAGAACTCACTGAGAAATATCAGTGGCCCCAGTACACATCTTGTGTCCTTAGAAATCCCTTTACTAACAACAAAAAGTTCATTTTCAATGAAACGTTAAAGTACCCCGGCAGACGACAACTGGTCAAGGTGTTTATGCATCCTCTTTGCTACACCCTGTGCCTCTCCGTGCTATGATGAACACTGGGCCATGGACGTGGCCTTCATGCTTCGATATCTAACAAGGGACACTCCACCCAACCATAATTATTGACCTTCAATGTCTTGCTGCTGTATATCCAGACTAATTATCCTGCACATTTCTGGACTCTTTCATCCTTTCATTTTTAGCCAGTTTGAAAATGAGGCCCCAAGGGTGTGAGCAGATCCACAAAAGAGGAGAAAATATTAATCTTTCTGACTCTTCAAACCTTTACTTCTTTTTCTTATGAGGAGGATTTTTGGCTCTGCAGTTTCGTTGATGCTCTCTCTTCTGCTTGAGGACCTACGGGGTGTGATGGGAGCACGGAGCAGAAGTTTGCAAGTCTTGTCGTGTAAGTGTTGACAGAATTTAGTGAATTTATTAGATGGAACCAACTCCTGTCAGGAAGAAAACCTAATTGGATGGCACTGGAATAGAATAGACACGATTCTGAATAATGAATGCATTGTGTGTGTGTGTGTGTATATATATATATATATATATAAAGCAATAAGAACTCCAAGATATTTCTGCCATACAGTTTTTGGTTTGGTTTTCCTCACCCTTTCTACTATTTTCAGAGATTTTGAAGAGGCTATCTTCTTCTCCTAAAATAGTGGCCAAACATAATTTCCTTTTTACTAATCTAATGGCACCAAATCGAATCGCCTCAACTTTACCTGGGGAGAACATATATTGAAAATTAGAACATAATTTTTAACGTTTTAAATAAACTGATCATAGAAATTGCTGTTCTGGTTCTATTTCTAGTATCAATGTTTTTCAAGGTTGGGTTTGTCTATTTTATCCAAACTGTGGGATACAGAGGAAAGGAAATTAGCCATGTCCAAGACAATGAGGAATATCTAAAACAGGGAAAGAACAGCGTGAACAAAATTTTCTCTCCATGGAGCCTGGTCAGGATTAAATATGCAAGTCCCTCTATAAAATAGACTTGGTCTTTTTGGGGGGCCGTGGGAAATGGGGTGCCCAAACTTAAGCTATAACAACCTTCATGACATAATTAATAGCACAGCTTCAAAAACTCCTGTCCATTCCAGTCAAGTGGAGATGATATTAATTAAATCCATGCATAGAACAAAAGTGGCATTTCAGGCAGGCATTATATTACTGCTTATATGAAAGATTAAGTGTTCACAAAATCTTTTAAACATTGTCTTTTTTGTTTTGTATTTTCATCAATCAAGATGGCAATTCAGTGCACTAAATGATGGCTTTGAGGTCTATGCACTAGGGTCTGTATAAATGGGTGGCTGGCATCAATTTTGGAGAAGGCCACCAGGAGATGACTAGATGGCATCTTGGTGACTGTCAGGTACGAGGACTAGCCCGGTTAGGGTAGGTGAAGACCCCTGAGATGTCTAGGAGTGGTTGTGGAGATAAGTGTGCTCAGAGGGGGTTTGATAGTGTTTTAAATGCATGCATATGGCACCATTCTTGGTAAAGTCATAATATACTGAGAAAAATGCCCAGACCATCTTCTGGGGAGATAAAATGTTTCACCAAATCATATTTAGAAGTTCCTGTAAAACTCACAGCAATTTAAAAAGTCTTTTGTTCAACAGCAAGAACCAGGCTAAATTCATCATTTGTTGTTTTAAGTCTGGTAGCTCCACAGTGATCAGGTCTTATCCTGGGGAAAGGGTACTGATTTGGACACTATAATTTCACACCAGATGTGAGCATATGGTAAGGTCACACCCACATTTTATATTTCCACTGGCTCTTTAATTCAGGGACCATGCTTATGCAGCTTCAGACTTCAGAATTGGACAAGCTGTCATGTCCAGTGTACACTGTGGAGTTGACAGTTTGGTTTCCAGTAAAAGACCCTACATTTATGTATTTGTCATTGTGAACTTTTGCAATCTTGACTTTTCTACCCTGTTGCCCTCCCAACTATTTTTATCTGAGAATGTAATTAATGTGTCCTCTGTATTTTCATCTGAGTTGATTATAGTCAATATCTAAATAAATATTGAGTGTTACATATTTATAAAATTTCAATAAATGCAACAGGCTTGTCTTTGATAGGCTATAAAATGCAAATAATGAAACAGAAATTACTAGAAAGCAACCATTCACATATTTGTTCACCTAACAGATATTTATTGAGGACTTAACATATGCTGGTACTGTGAACATAAACAGGTGTGACCCACACTTCATGGAATCTGGAGACAAGTCTGAATCAAAGGAAAGACCCCACAAGTAAATGTAGAGTCAGAACAGTGATGGGTGCTGCCGATGGGTGGGGCTCGGTATAGCAGGGGACGTGGACAGGAGCTCAGGGAAGACCTCCCAAGGAAGTGATAATTAAACTGATTCTAAGGGGAGGGAAGCCTTCATAAGGGGGGTTTGCTGGAGTCATAGTTGAAGGCAGAATAGCACTTGATCGTGCAAGAGGAGGATGAAGAGCTGAGGTGGGTCCAGGCTCTCCAGGCCCTTTTAGGGCACCAGGAGGATTTGGGTCTTTATCCTAAGGATAATGAGAAACCAGTGTTTCGAAAAGGGTTGTTATGAAGAGATCAGATTTGCAGAAACAAAGATTATGCTGTCTCTACCTGGAGAACTGATTGGAAGGAGGCCAAAGTGGATGCTGAGTGACATCAAGAAGCTTAGCCAGGAGTCAGGCAGGAGGTGGTGGCAGCTTGGGCTGGGGCAGAGGCAAGTTGACCAATGTGAGAGGTATTTATGAATTCTTTATTGAGATAGAATTCAGATCATTAAAATGGGTTCTCCTCATTCACATTTGACTTAGGTTGACACATTCTGGAATTTACAGTTTAAGTTCTAAAAATGTAGAGAGTGCAATGTTGAAGGAGAATTTGACCGGGAGTTACCAAGGTTCCAAGGTTCCTGTTGAGCTGCTTTTTAACTGCTTGACCTTGGGCATGTTCCTCTTTCTCTGGGCTTCAGTTTCCTTATCCAGTAAGAGGAGGATGTTTCCTTTCCAGGGTCCCTTTCAAACATAAGATCCTCAAATGGATTATGTGGTCTCTTTTCACACCTTCTCACATCACTCAGTCTTTCTGATTTCCTTCCAGATACTCTTTATCCCGTGCCAGGGGCTGAGTGTTGGGGCACTTTTTCAACTTCTAAACTTTTAAGCTTTTAAAATGTAACAACTTGGGGGGCTTCCCTGGTGGCGCAGTGGTTGGGAGTCCGCCTGCCGATGCAGGGGACATGGGTTAAAAATAAAATGTAACAACTTGGCCTGTAGGAAGATTAAAAAACAAACAAACAAAAAAACAGGGCATGCGTGGCAATTTGGGTGTTATCCAAATTGAACGTCATCTTCACTAGACATAGGACAGAGTTTCACTTGACAGAAATTGGGCACAAAGACCCTTTTTAAGTGTCAAAAACTAGATCAATAGTGAAATGTATAAATCAACTGTGGTATATCCATATAAGGGAATACTATACAAAAAGGAAACTGAATGAATTACTGTTACAAGCAACCTCATTGATGAAGGTCACAAATAATGTTGAGCAAAAAGAAGCCCACACCACAGGGTGCATTCTGCATGATTCCATTTGTATGAAGTTCAAAGACAGGGAGAGCTCATCGGTGGTGACCAGTTAGGATGGTAGTTACATCCAGGGGAGAGCAGTAGGGCCTTGGGGGGTGGCTCAAGGGGTGCACCTGGGGTGTGAGGAAGTTCAGTCTCCAGATCCAGGTGAGGGTTACATGAGTAGGTTCACTTTGAGAAAGTTCATGAAGCTCTAAGCTATGATTTTTGCACTCTTCCGTGCATTTACTTCAATAAAAAGATTTTCTTTAAAAACTGGAAGTTGAAGATTCAGTTCTCACAAATGACTAGTAAAAAGGGAGTCCTCTCAACCAGGAATAGACTCACCACTGCAGCATACAGGAGAGGGGTGACAAACATTTCATTAATAAAATATCGTGTCATTATTTTGCATTTTGTGCATTTTCCAACAGTTGTCAGCTTTTCTACATTCATAATATATAGGGATGTCTTCACTCACTTCAGATAAATATTCAGTTTTGTACCAAAACCACCTTTCATAAAAGGAAAAATACAAAATGTATTTAGAATATAGATATGGAAATAACAAATGGTGAGGGTGTGGAGAAAAGGGAACCCTCATACATGGTTGGTGGGATTGTAAATTGGTTTAGTCACTGTGGGAAACAGTATGGAGGTTTTTCAAAAAACTGAAAATAGAGCTACCATATGACCCAGTAATTCCACTCCTGGGTATTTATCTGAAAAAAACAAAAAACACTAATTAGAAAAGATGCATGCACCCCAAGGTTCATAGCAGCATTATTTACAATTGCCAAGATATGGAAGCAACCTGTGTGCATCAACCTAAGTGTCCAGTATATATATATATGTATGTATGTATGTATGTATGTATACATAATGGAATATTACTTAGCCATAAAAAATAATGAAATTTTGCCATTTGCAGCAACATGGATGGACTTGGAGGGCAATATGCTTAGTGAAATAAGTCAGACAAAGAAAGACAAATACTGTATGATATCACTTATATGTAGAATCTAAAAAATCCAACAAATGAGTGAATATAACAAAAAAGAAGCAGATTCACAGATATAAAGAACAAACTAGTGGTTACCAGAGGAAAGGGGGAGAGGCAATATAGGGGTAGGGGATTAAAAGGTACAAACTCTTAGGTATAAAATAAGCCTCAAGGATATACTGTACAACATGGGGAACATTGTCAATATCTTATAATAACTATAAATGGGGTATGACCTTTAAAAATTGTGAATCACCGTAATACTGTAACATATAATATTGTACAGCAGCTACATTTCATTAAAAAATAAAGTCTTTCACATAAAAAGAAATACAGATATAGAGAAGGCGACAAGATGAAAGAAGCAAAGTGCCTTACTCAGTGGTGCAGACTGTCCAGCTGCAGAACCACAGATCTGTTTACCTAAATCACTGGCACCTTCAGGGAGCCTTGCATTGCAGTCAAGGCAAATGGCTGAGATGATGCTGCAAGACCTGCAGCCCACCTCTCAGCTAGGTTATGTTTGATCTCTTTGGAGGGAGGAAGCAGAGAAGTTTCTGTACGGTGAGGTTATCACTGTGTCTCCCCTGGGCTCTCATTTCATTTCCCAAGGTTGTGCAACCATGGAAAGGTAAAAGCAGACAAGAACTGCTGTCTCCCTGCTCATGGTTTTGCAGTTTCCAAACTGTGATTCTGACAGGCTTTAATGAAGAAATGTTCGATGTCTCAAGAGTGTTTGTGGGAACTCTGCAAGAGGGAGCATCGTGCAAGCTCTGTGCAGCCCAGTCGGTCTCCACCAAGGCTGCCTGCTGGAATCGCCTCTGGGTCCCACCCCCAGAGAATCCAACCTCATTGTTTCAGGGTGTGACCCGGGCATCAGGAATCTTAAAAACTCCCAGGTGATGCTCCTACACAGCGAGGACTGAAACCCATGGCTCTAGTCAGTGCTCTTCCTTTTCCCCCAGTGCTGTGCTGGAGCCCACCCCCTCGTTCCGCTGACCCCGCTCTGGACAACATTGTGGCATGTCTCTTCCCAGCTTGGTTCAGCGACATCAGGTTGGCAGCCTGAGATTGGCCACTGTGGGAATGTTTACACTGTGGAAATCTGCAAACTCTACACATCAAGGCTCCCCCCCAACACACACACGCCGTCCCTGTGCTCTCCCCACCCTAGAACTTATTGTTAGACATTTACAAGCACTTCGCTGACTGCTTCCTGGTTTGGGGTGTATTAAGGGAGGAACAAAGAAATTCATTTTGTAAAGGTCAGGGTGTCCATGTGAAGATGCCAGATGACTTGGAGGCTGCAGTGTTCTTCCTCACTGACCTACTTGAACAACTTAGCAAGCAAGAGTAGTTAATAAATTGTACCTTCAGAATACAATTAGAAATAAGGGGATAAATTGTACCTTCAGAATACAATTAGAAATAAGGGGAAAGGGTTTCTCAAAACAAGTCTTGTTTTAGTATGTAGATAAGCTTTCTCTCCTCTCTTCTCTTGTGGCTTTTCCTTTTAGTTTTTTTCTACCTTTGTGTGAAAGATGCCAAAGAGGTGAAAGGAAAACTCTTTATAGAATATGCATTCTGTCTGCCTTATGCAGGGGGCCAAGGAGTCATGACTGGGGAGGGGTGGGGTCAAAGGGCATTCAGAGGTCATGCTGTCCAGGAGGCTGAATGCATGATCCACATGATCTAGGTTCTACAGATTCCTCCATCCTGCTCCTTAAAGGGGACACTCAGGGGCTGATGTCCCAGTGAAGCCTGGAGGCAGGAGAGGCAGAGGGAGGGTCCCAGAGGTATTCCAGGGCCACAGGCCAGCGAGCCTTCTGTCCCCAACTGTCCCCAGCTCAGCCAGAGCAGGGTAGCAGGGGTGATAACAGAATAGAGGTGTCCTCTTCTGTGGATGGTCTGCATCTTTGAGTAGGATGACTTGTCCCTTTCATCCAGCTAGTCCTTTAGAGAGAGGATCCCGTTCTTGAGCCAGCCTGTGATTGCTCCAGGGGCAGGAGGAAGCTCCAGAGAAGGCAGCCATGGCCCAGAGATTCCTGTAGCTTCAGTAGCAGCCACAGACAGACACATTTTCCAACCACTCAGAAGCCAGAGAAAGTGGCAACAGGCAGGAGATGTCCCATAGGCAGAGTTTGCCCTTGGTGCAAGCTCTCTGGTCTCCCACGGGGGGCGGAGGGAGCAACTTCATCTGATTCATGTCACAGGTTCATGGTTGACTGTCTTGTAACGTCTTACTCTTGATGTCTTCAAAGCACGTACTTAAGCCAAAGACTGAAGCTGGTATAGTAGGGTGACCAGCCATGCTGGCTTGCCCAGGACAGACAGTATCTGGGGGCACATGAGAATTGTAGTGCTAAAACCAAGAAAGTCCTGGGCAAACCTGGACAAGTTGGTCAGCCCATAGTCAAATTTCAAGTTGGAGAGTTATTCAGAGTAGGAAGCAAGACCTGTCAATCATACCAATCACCACCACGGCGCCTTGGTAATCGTTGCTAAATTCTCCCTCTGAATTGCAACAAAGACCTCTTCGAAAGATTGAAATTCCATGTATTGGGTTGTTTTCTTAACCAGTGGACATCAAAACTTGAAATGACATCTGCTTGAGAGACTATATAATGGCTTTGAAAAAAACAAAACGTTGGGGGAAAAGGCAAAGTAAAAATAAGCCAAAATAAGAACAGCAACGCTGTATGATCTTTAGTCAAACAGCCTAGGAAGAAAGACATGAAGCGTCTAAGTTCTCACATTGCCTTACTGGAAACCTGTGATTGATAGGAGCGGATGACCATGATGTCTGCTGTGTTCATTACAGTGGGGGAGACCGGATAAGTCGCCCACCATGAATATTTCAGTCATGAATAATTAAAATATTTTACAGCCGTCTATCACCATAAGCACAAACACTCAAGTGTAGTTAAAAATCAAAGTGACAGTGAAAGAGAGATGGCTGGGAGGGGAAAATGCTTTCTCTCCTGCCTCGGGGTTGGGTTTCTGGGTGATGCTTCTTGTTTTGTGTGGGAACCTGGTCTGGTGCTTTGCTCAAGCAGCCTGGGTTAGTTGGGATTCCAAGGCAAAAGCTGTGTAATAACAAAACCCTGACAGGCCTTAATAAAGAGATATACGATGTCTCAGATGTATTTGAGGGTGCTCTGACGCTTGTGGTTTTGTATATGGTTATGGTAAATAACTAGCCGTTGATCGTTGTGGTCTGGCCTTTGCTGGGAGCGCTGGACCACTGGAGACCCATTTAACCTAAATCACCCACACCTACAAGAGAGCCTACAGGAGAGCATTGCAATCAAAACACACAGGGCGGGGGGCCACCAGGCCTCCTGCAGCCCACCTCTCAGCTGAGTTACACTGACTTTTTCCCCCGGAGGAGGAAGGTTTTTTTCCCCCTTTGTTTGTGAAGTTGATAAGCCCGAGGCAGCAGAGAACTTTCTGCGTGTTAGGGTTGTCACTGCTCATTTCCCCTTTCCCCATGACTGATTCTTGGAGATGTTCTCGGTAAATGAGCCCAAGTGGGAGGAGGAGATGATGCTGAGCCCTGAGCGGTGCCTGCCCTCTCGGGGGTAGCAGCATTCACATCCTGACAGGAGGCTCTCAACCTGAACCAAGCTGAGGCGCATCGCTGGCCCTGCTGCAAATTAGAGCTTGCGCGTCCGGCTCTGGACCGAAATGTAGATATACATTTTTGTCTTTTTTTCCAACTGGTTGATAGATATATATTTTTTGGTAGGACAACCAAACATTCTGTATACTTAATGAAATGCATATGAAATACATAGCATCACTTATAAAGGATTCTTATCATAAGTACTCAACTTGAATCTAATTTAACCTTTATAGTTAATGACTTTTTACAAATGATATTTTTCCAATACTTAAAAAGTGATTCAAAGTTAGGGAAATCAACTATTCCACTTTGTCTAGGCCTATCCTGGAAATGAAACTCCTGCATTCCAAGAAACCCCAGTCCTTGGCAAACTGGGATAGTTGGTCACCCTAGTACAAGTTTATCAACTTGTTGGTATCTTATCCTTCTAACTCCTACTGTGTATAGAAGAACACTTTGGAAGAAAAGGGGCATTTTGGACATATGCATTCACAGAGAGGGGAGATGCAGAGCAGATGCAGAAGCTCGTGGTCTTGGTCCAGGTTTAGCATAAAGAAAGGGTTTGATACTTTGAGCAACTTGGGACTAGGGACTAGATATTCCCACCATGCATGTCTAAAGGGCTCTGACTCAAAACAGAGAAGACTGGGCTTTTCTTTGATCACACTAAATCCATTAACAAATGAAACATGGAGTAAGGTTGTATTCTCCCAACCCTCAGAAATAAACAATTCTTAGATTTTAAAAGATAAGAGATAGTTTTCTTCAAGCCCTTGGCTGCATTTGTATTGTTCCTTAAGAAGCAAAGGTAAGATGTTTTGATTAAAAATGGATGGCATACAATGTGCCCACGGACTGCATCCCAGCCCGCCCTACACCTTTTCTTTTCCGGAGCCTGCTGGGAGGGACGCCTTTCCCCGCCTCACAGTCGACTCCTGACATTTTCTGTGCTGAGTGAATGCCGCTTCCTCTCAGAGCCACGGTGCTAGTACTAGATTGGAGAGTTAGGGGCCCAAGGAAGGTTCTGTAAAGACGTTTGGCTTTCTCTTCCCCTAGTGCACCTAAGGTTCACTAGATGCCCCTTCTTAGAGCCTTTTTTTTTCCTCCCACCTTCCCATACATCCACAGAGCGCTGGGAGGATTGGGTTCTGATGTCATCAGGCCAGTGCTGCTGGGAAAGCTACTTAGTTCTCTATGTCCCCTGCCCAAGGATGGAAAGTAGGAGATGCCTCTGAAGACCAGGACCCTCAACCTTACACTTTCTCCCATTATTATTTTCCCTGTTCCAGCAATGTCACTTTAAAAGGGACTTTCACAAAATATCCTCTGGATTATGTGTAGTCCAGGGCACAGAGTTGTTTCTGTGGATGAAGTCTCAGGGGAACAAGAGAGCCCACTGAGGGAGGCGTGGGGATCTTGTCTCGACTCAAATTTGAGGCACTTAAAACTTCATCTTGGCTCCTGGCTTCCTACAGGCAGCCCCCTCTGATTTGTTTCCAGGTCTGATCACTACTTGGTCCTTTGGGTCTGTGGGGCAGAAAGGCCCCTTTGCTTCATGCTTGGTGACATCTGGACAAATCTGCTATCCCTGTGGCTCAGCAACCCAGCGGATGTCCCCAGGCACTGTTCTCAAAAGTCCCATTTTCTCTCTCACATCCTCCGTCACCTGGGACCCAGCCTTTGAATTCAGAGTCTGTGACCTGGGAGTCTAGGGGTGTGAGTTCATTGAGAAAATTGTGCCCTTGGACCTAGACACTTTGTTCTTACTGCTCTCTCATTACCTTTACTGTCTAGCTTTAGCTGTTTAGAAAACAGGTATAATATAAGCTTAATATAAGCATCAGTGCAATTGCCCCCAAAGGAAGGTCCAGTCCCCTCCCTCCACCAATATTACAGATATGCCGTTAGGGATCCAAACTCCGGGGTTTACAATATATATATATTTTTTTTCTCTCCAGGTTGAAGGTCTCTGTGCTGGAGATTTTCCATTCTCTTCTTTTTGAAACACTGCTTGTACTAGTTTGCTGGCATAACAAAGTACCACAGACTGGGAGGCTTAAATATTGGGCTGGCCAAAAAGTTTGTTCGGGTTTTTTGTAAGATGTTCCGGAAAAATCCGAACGAACTTTTTAGCCAACCCAATAACAGACATTTATTTTCTCACAGTCCTGGGGGCTAGAAGTTCACGATCAAGGGGTCAGTAGGGTTAGTTTCATTCTGAGGCCTCTCTCCCTGGCTTGTAAATGGCCATTCTCTCCCACTGTCTTCACATGGTCTTCCCTCCGTATGAGTCCACATCTTAATCTCTTCTTTGGACACCAGTCCTACTGGATTACAACTACCCTATGACCTCACCTTAATTTTTTACCTCTTAAAGGCTCTATCTCCAAATACATTCTGAGGGCCTGCGGGGTTAGCACTTCAACATATGAATGCTGGGAGCACATAATTCAGCCCATAATACTACCTAAGATCAAATACTTATATTTTAACAGAGAAAGGCTTATCTTCTAAGGATTTATATTTATATTTTCCTTAAAGTGGGGAAAGGATTGGGGAAATATTTTAGAAGTTCTTTTTCTCTGATATACTTTGTTTGAAAGGTATTTATGCACTGAGGACAGAACTATATTAATATCTAGGTCCCAGTTCCCTGCAACTCCCAGGGCACTTGCACAATTCTCCTGCAATCCCTAACTTTATATACTAAGAATACTGACTATCTGAATGAAACATGTTGACTTTTAAATGTATTAAAATTTCTACTGCCTACATTAATGTTCTACTTGCTGCAATATTCTATGAAGTGAGAGAGACAACAACTTTGTAAAAAAGAGGTAGGGAGGTTGACTCATTTGGGGGTAGTTTTATATTTTCTTTCCTTTTGATTTTCAATGTGTGGCCATTCATTCTCATTTTTGCTCACCCCTCCCTTCCCCAACTACACATACCAAGTCTATATGTGGTGTCCTTTGTTTTCATCATAATGCTCAATTACACATTGATTATTAATTATCCATTTATGCAGTGAGATCCTAAAAGGTAAGAGCTGTGTCTCTTTGGCAGTGAGATCCTAAAAGGTAAGAGCTGTGTCTTATACATCTTTGAATCTCCAACACCAGGCACAAGCACAGGTACCCAAGGAGGCTTAAAAAGTTAGCTGGATGCTCAATAAATCTACAGGTGAGAGATAATTCAGGTATCATAGCTAAGCCAGAATCCTCATTACTTAAACTCCCTTCTCTAACAAATATACTTTTAAAAGATTAAAAAAAAAAAACCAGAGGTGAACACAATGATCAAAACTAACTAGGATGATGGATGTTCTTAACTGTTGACCCCTCTCCCTTCCAGGGGAGATGGCATGAAGGAAAACCTAATCAAAACACAATAATCAATAACAATAATATCCCTGCCTCAGTTCCCAAGAAATGGCTGCTTGCCTACATTTGTGGTACTTCTGGTGTCTTTGGGTGAGAGGCTGGGGCACTCAATGGGTGCCCAATATTGGGTACAGAGACCTGGATACACACACCTGTGCAGGTTTCTGCCAGTTCCGAAGTCAGTGAACAAGCTTATGGAAGCAGTATTGCCCTTTCCATGTAACTCATACAACAAGGAAACAAATATGCGTACTGAAAAATCAGCTTTTTAGAGGATGTGATTGTAAATTGCAATCATGTTAACAATTATATCCAACAGGATTTAAAATCCAAAACTGTTTTGACTTCTGCTGCCACAGTCATTGGTTAATATCCAGGCAGATTTTAATAGGCAGCTAAATATATTTTACTGGGGTGCACAATTAACAACATGATAGTGAAGCAATTTAATCACATCATATATGACCATTACCCAGACTGCCTTTCTTTATGATCAGTAGAAAAATTGTAGCTATCTAGTTGTAATATTGCTATTATTCAGATTTGAATAGAATTCGATGAATATCTGGAAATAAAGTGGATACTGATGCCGAAAGCTTGGCCTCTGGGCACCGGTGCCGAATCAAATCTCGGAGACAGAGTTTAGGTGAAGTAAAAACGAAGAGCTTTATTGCTTTGCCAGGTCAAGGGGGACAGAGTGGGCTCCTGCCCTGAAAAACTATATGTCCCAACCCAGGAGGATTTTTTTTTTGGCTGCGTTGGGTCTTCGTTGCTGTGCCTGGGCTTTCTCTAGTTGCGGCGAGCTGGGGCTACTCTTCGTTGAGGTGCACGGGCTTCTCATTGCGGTGGCTTGTCTTGTTGTGGAGCACGGGCTCTGAGCACATGGGCTTCAGTAGTTGTGGCACACAGGCTCTAGGGTGTGCGGGCTTCAGTAGTTGTGGCACGCGGACTCAGTAGCTGTGGCTCGCGGGCTGTAGAATGCAGGCTCAGTAATTGTGGTTCAGGGGCTTAGCTGCTCCACAGTATGTGGGATCTTCCCAGACCGGGGATCGAACCCACGTCCCCTGCATTGTTTAACCACTGCACCACCAGGGATTCTTAACCACTGCACCACCAGGGAAGTCCTAACCTAGGAGGATTTGATGAGTTTTATAGCAAAAACTGGGGTTGCTGATAGGATTAGGGTGTGTGCAGGGCCTGCACTCCTTTAATCTTGACTCAGGTGGTTGGGTTTCCTAATCTTGATGATCTTCTCTGGTTCTGCCTCAGGTGTTTTCTTGAGTGCCCCTTCCTTGTCTCGCATCATGTCCCTTCCCCGACTGGCAACTATTGGAATCGGCCCTTTGGAACCCAGGGAAGGTCATGGAGGCTGGAGTCTATTTCCTAGAAATAAGAAACGGGGGACAGGAAGGCTTCTGTGCTCAGGAGCCCCACAGGATCCTGCTTGGTTTCAATACGAGCAGTAATGAAGAATGTGTATGCTGGCAGCTGTATTTTTCCAAATGATTTTCAAAGGAAATGGGCCTGGATATAGTGTCCTGGGAGTTTAGGTTGGACTGACTCCTCTTGGGGCAAATCTTCAAGAGTTATTTGCCTGAAAAGTGTGGCAGGGCATGGAGTTGAGAAAAGAAAGCTGAGAAAGGAAGGGGCAGCCTCTAGGCGAGACTCCCATTTGGAAAGCCAGTGATCAAGTCATAGGTTTGGGGGAGACATTGAACCTGGTTATGTGCCAACAACATGGAAACTGAGGCATCTTAGGGGAGAGAAGACTCCAAGAGCAAGTGCTGATGGCAATTTACTGAACTGACTCCAACACACTGGGAAGAATATTGTATGTGGTCCCCCCAGGGACAAGTACAGACATACCCTGGGGGACTTCTGGTATACCCAGGGCAGCAGAGTTAATATAAGACACAAAGAGACCCCGTGGAAGGTTGGGGCTCCTCTGGGAAGTTTCTCTGTTAGGTGAGAGGGAGGGTTAGTAAGTACAAGTTCTTAGGGTGGCATTTAGGAATACATTGATTTGAGCTAAGTAATAGAGTCCACAGTTGCAAAAAATATAATGCTTTGTTTAATCTATAGAGAGATTTTTTTGTTTGTTTGTTTTTTGTGGCCGTATGCGGGCCTCTCACTGTTGTGGCCTCTCCTGTTGCGGAGCACAGGCTCCGTACGTGCAGGCTCAGCGGCCATGGCTCATGGGCCCAGCCGCTCCGCGGCATGTGGGATCCTCCCAGATCGGGGCACGAACCCGTGTCCCCTGCATCGACCGGCGGACTCTCAACCACTGCGCCACCAGGGAAGCCCTATAGTGAGATTTTGTTTCACTTGATAACTGATTGTTTATCAGGGTGCTGGTGTGTTTTGACAAAAAAAGACAAAAAGTCCTAACATTTTCCTATATGAATGCATCCAGAGAAATAATGGAGGTTTAGCTCCCTCTGTTCTCTGCAGTATTTTGTAATAGAAATACATTAAAATTAGCCTAAATAGCAAACAAAACAGGTTCACTAAGTTTGATAGCCTACATACTTGATGGAATATTGTTCATCCATAAAAAGGATGTCATAAAAAATTAGGTAAGTATATGAAAATTTGCTCCCCATATAAGTAAAACCATTTAGCTCAAAAGTATATGTGGTATAAATCAATATTATAAATAAATGCCTTCACAGAAAAGCCTAGAAAAAGGTACACAGATGTTAAAGGATTAAGTTATTAGCAGATTAATTTTCTTCATAATCCTACAAAGAACACTAAAAAATAAACTTAAAAAATAAGTGAAACAAAATTTTTAAACTTTTAAATGCTTTTTGATGGTGCCTACTGTTGATGACAAATCAGATGTGGAGACTGAGGGTAGTCCATGCATTCTCAATGGGGCTGTTATTTCCCCGATGGGGAGACAATTGTTTTTTAGGGTGCAAAGAAATCCAAGCTATTACAATGGTTTGTGACCTTCCAAAGTACCACTTTGGAAGTACCAGATATGTAGTAAATCTGTCCTACCAAAATTTCAAGGAGGAGGAGTGGCTATCAGAAAGGAAAAAATAAAAAGTCTAAAAGGCTCCTTTTCGGGGAGTGAAAATGGGAAAAAAAGACTGAGAAACATGGGCCTAGCATGGCCTAACATTTTTAGGAATATGGTTGGTAAGTTGAGGTATAGCTTTTTTCTTTTTTTTCTTTTCTTCCTTATATTTCTTCCTTAGACTAAAGTAATTGGAATACCAAGTAAGTGGTTTTTTATAAAAGGCTCCCCTGGGCAAAGTGTCTCAAGCTGACCCAAGTAGCATATCATCCTCTGGTTCCCCATGTGGTCTCCCAGTACCCAGGACACCAAGGTGGGTGCAGTCTGTGATCTTACATGTAGCTGACACACAGGACCAGGGCTGCAGGCCCCTCGCTCTGGCCTTTCAGAAGGCTCTTAAAATATGAAGCAGTCAGTTCATCTCATCAACCCTCCTGGGACACAGAGAAGTGTATTAAAAAGAATGTCATGTGCCCTGTTGGAAACATCAAGTCAAAGAATCTCTGTGATACGTATCTCTGAGCAGAATGCTGTCCTGGGGCCATGCCAGTGGCGCCTGGCTGTCTCATTTCCAAGGCGGCAATTGAGTGATAATTGCAGGATCCTATTTTGAACAACACTACTCCAGAGCCTGATAAAGTTTGTAACTATTTAGATGGAAATCTGAGAACTCTAAACAATTTATTTACAAAGAAAGACAAGATACGTTTTAACTACCTCATAAATCGGCTCTGCTTTACCGCAAAGATAGCAGATATATGGTTCTTGGGGGAATCAATTAGCCCTGGACAGGGATTATCCCTTGGATGGGCCTTCTTTGGTGTACAGCGGGGCCAAGCAGTTGCCAGCACTAAGCTGAAGGAGGAAAAGCCCTGGGGCTTCACTTTGAGGGTGGAGGTAGGAATTTCTGGGGAATGCTCAAGATGAGCTGGTGAGACGTCCTGAGTAGATAAACTGGGTAAAGCACCAGAATAGAATCCTTAGACCAGGAATTCTCAGCCTTGGCACTGTGACATTTGGAGCTGGATGTCCTTTGTTATGGGGCAGTACTGTGCCTTGTAGGATGTTTAGCAGTATCCGTGGTACCCTCCACCCACTAGACATCACCAGCATCTCTCCTCCTCCCAGCTGTGACCACCAAATGTCTCCAGATGCTGTCGAATGTCCCCTGGGAGGGGGTCAAAATCGAACCCCCTCCTTTGAGAACCATAGCCCGAGGTTTTTCAGTGTAGTTTTTCAGGGGTTAATTTTTTTTCCAAGCACACATTGATATTTGGATATCATTGCTTTCTCTCCCTTCAGGCCTCGCTGAGTGCCCTCCGATACGAGATACGGTTACACGTTCGCTAATTCTTCCAGCTTTAACCTGAGGTTTTGAAAGGAAACAGCTTTTATCTTCTCTGTTACATGGAGGGGGGTGGGATGGGTTTGAACATCTATTGCTTTGCATGCAAATTTTAATCCTTTAATCACCTTCCCACACTTTCAGGGGGAGATGCTGAGAATACACCAACCCTTCCAGTCTTGACCTTAGGCCTGTAAACAGACTGGAGGAAACCTGGAAAGGTCATTTCCTTCCCCCTAGCCATAATATCCAGGTTTTAGTGGGAGATAATTTCAGGGTTTTCTCAGTCTTTTAGCTCAGAGGAAGTAAGTGAACTCTTACACTTCTGTCCTCCCTGCCTGGGGTGGGGTCCATAATGTGAAGGAACTTTTTCACTTATTTATCATTTGCCTATTGTTCTCCATGCTCAAATTTCTCTTTGTCCTGAAAACAAAAAATTAAGAGTTTGTGGGAAGCCTTCATTTGGTGCCAATGATCATTATTTCTCAGGCAGGGTGAAATAAAAAAGCTTAGTCTTTTGGCAAATTCTACAATAGAATAAAGCAAAAGTATTCCTTTATTTTGAGTAGCAGTTATTAAAAAGAGCTCAGACATTTGCTTTTCCTCCGTGAGCTCTTAATTGTCTAATAACAAAGGAGGATGCCGTCTCCATGTATGTGCTGTTATGTCTACGATTTGTGCAAGGTCCGTTTCCAAAGCAACTTCTTATCTGGCGGAGATGGCTTTGCGTGTTGACTCCGCTGACTGTTAACACAGTGCCATAAATTACATGGCTCCAGTTTTTGCTCGTAGTCTAATCACTTCTCTGGGAAAAACAGTGTCCTGCTGGGTCTTGCCCTTCACAGAATGTACAAAAACACACGCTGAACTCCAGCGTGACAGGAGGACAGTAACCTTTTCCATTCATCTCAGATGAAGCATTCTACATCACACAAAGTTGTTTTCCAGTGTTCACTCTATCGACAAGATATTTCTCTATGTTAGGAAGTTAAGTCATGATGGACAAATATAGGCTGAAATATAAAACTGTGATCATTGAAAATAAAACATCGAGAGAAAAAACTGGCAATGACAACATTCCTCCACCTTTAGGATTATAAGGTATGAGAGATGGCCAGGACTTAAAAGACTCCCTCATCCACCCTCATTGTATTGCTGATCAAGAAGCTGATACTGAAAGAAGAGAAGAGAATTGTTCCACTTGAAGCAGTTGGTTAATTGAAGCCTTGGGACAAGAACTTAACCACAAGTCTGACTCCCAAACCCTTCACTGCAGTTCACTGCCTGTCCCTAGCAAGAAGACTGCTGTGTTCCTGCCTCAGGGCCTTTGCACGTGATGCTCTCTCTGTCTGCAAAGATCTTCCCCCAGATATTGTCTTCACTTATTCACCCATTTTTATTTTGGTCTCTGCTCAGATGTCCTCTCCTCAGAGACTACACTGTCTACAATAGCAGCCCCTGCCTGTCCTCTTTCTGCTTCTCTTGCTTTTCATCATAGCATTTACTACTACCTGGCATTATATGCATTTGCCAAATGGCACCAAAAGCATCAGCGAAGATTAGATCATAGATATTTAGGTCAGAAAAGAAAGGCCCTGCTACATTCCCACAAAGCTGCAGTGATAAAAAAAACTTAGAAATGATTGATAATTATGAAAAAGTGGGAACCTCACAAGTCTTCCAATACACACAGATAAATGGATAAGATACCATGTTCGGGCTTCCCTGGTGGCGCAGTGGTTGAGAATCTGCCTGCCAATGCAGCGGACACGGGTTTGAGCCCTGGTCTGGGAAGATCCCACATGCCGCGGAGCAACTAGGCCCGTGAGCCACTACTACTGAGCCTGCGCATCTGGAGCCTGTGCTCCGCAACAAGAGAGGCCGCGACAGTGAGAGGCCCGTGCACCACAATGAAGTGGCTCCCGCTTGCCACAACTGGAGAAAGCCCTCGCACAGAAACGAAGACCCAACGCAGCCAAAAACAAATATAAAAATAAATAAATAAATAAATAAATAAATAAATAAATAAATAAGTAAATATTAAAAAAAAAAAAGATACCATGTTCTCCATGACTTATATCAAGGTCACTAGCGAGCTACATCCGTCAAATCAATTCTTTGTTGCCTCAAAACTTTCTCCTCTGTGTTCCCGGGATACCACACATCCCTGGTATACTAGAGAAACCAACCAATACAATGTGTATGCACACATACACACACACACATTTATAAAATGAGAGATAGAGAGAGACTGGCTCATGTGATTATGGAGGCTGACAAGCCCCAAATCTGCAGGGTGGGTTGGCAGGCTGGTGACCCAGAGAAGAGAAGATGCTGTAGTTCAAGCCCAAAGGTCCTACGCTGTAGAAGTTTTTCTTGCTCAAGGGAGGTCAGTCTTTCTGTCCTACTCAGGCCTTCAGTTAATTGGGTGAGGCCCACCCACCCACATTATGGAGAACAATCGACTTTACTCAAAGTCCACCACTTTCAATGTTTATCTCATCTAAGACACCCTCACAGGAACACCTAGAATAACGTTTGACCAAATATCTGGGTACCAATAGCCCAGCCAAGCTGACACATAAGATTGACCACCATACCTACTTTTCTTCCTATCACACCAAGGTTCCATCTCAGTCTCCTTAACCAAATCCTCCTTCATCAAAATTAGTAAAATATCCCACGTGGGGTGTCAGATACAGCAAAAGTAAAAATAAAAATACGGGTTAAATTTTAATTTCAGATACACAACAAAAAATTTTAAGCATAATTAGGTCCCAGATATTGCCCATGATAAATACTTACACTAAGGAATTATTCACTGTTGATTTGCCTGTCAAAATTAGTGGATTTTCTCACCACCTTAACTGCTCAGCTCTACTCCTTTACTGCTTTCCTGAGACGTCCAACAACCTCCCAGCAGGCCTCCCTGCCTCCATTCTTGCACCTCACAGTTTGTTTTCTCTTTTTAGCAAGTAGAGTCATTTCTATAAGTGTAATCTCCCTTTAGGCTAGACCGGGTGCCGGATAAAATACATGAAAATCCACTGAAGCATGTTACCCTGCTTAACAAAATTCTCCAAAAGTGGCTAATTGTAAGTAAAATCAAAGTTCTCCACAAGTCTCTGTGTACCCTGTCCTCAGGCCTCATGGGTGTTCTTGATCTCAGGCTTTCTGTATTTGTGTTGGCCTTAGGCTTTGGCATACCCTGTCTTCTGCTTAAGAAGCTCTTCTTTTAGATAAACCTGCCCCCCTGCCCTGGCCCCAGCCTCAGTCCAGTTGCTGTATTCCCAAAGAGGTCTTCCACAGCCATCCCAGAACACCAGCCTCTATCTTCTTACTTTATCTTCATCAAGGCTTCTGCAGCACCAATGGCTCCCTCACTGGAATATAAGCTTCCAAAGGGCACGGATTCTGCACAGTTCACTCTTCTGCCCATTCTCCTACCTTGGTCTCTTTAAATGTGTTGGTCAACTCTTGCTTTTCAACTATATATTATCAGAAAAAAATTTTAATAACATTATCAGAAATTAAGTGCAATAGGCCCTCCGAAAAAACTATTGGTAAGAACTTTACTGGCAAAGAACTTCTCAAAAGCACTTTGTCAGTATATTTTAAGAATCTTAAAGGGTTCATTTCTTTGTCTCACTGCCTAGAATTTTAGAAATCTACACAATCTACAATGTGAGCAAAGATTTGTGTATAAGGATGTTCTTTGTAGAGAAAATACGTAAAGTAACTAAGAGTCTAGAAATAGGGAAATGAATAAAAAATCACATGGTACATCCGTATGATGCAATACCCAGCTTTTACAGGTGACAGTTTCCTTCTAGGATGGATGGCAGGGCCTTATATATCTTTCTCCTGGCACATTTAAGTATTTATTAACACACAAAAAAGATGTGCAAACAAGATTTCAACAAGGCTAAAAGCTGGGACTGTGTGTGTCTGTTTGCCAGATCTAAGGATGAATTTCCACCTTCATACCTGTAAAGAACATCAAATCATTAAGGTGAGAGCTTCTTCTGTGGTCGTGGCTGACACCTCCTTCTGGGTCCCAGGACCTTCATGAGACAGCCATGGAGAAGCCAGGTCATTCTAACTGGGAACTGCTTTCTGGGATGTCCTGGACAGTTATGCCCCCTACAGAGAGGCACATTCTTCCAAACATCTCTAAATTTTAAATATTCTAAGATGGCATTCCT
>NW_006771034.1:461450-463434 GCF_000442215.2 Lipotes vexillifer
ATTCCTGATAATGTAGCAAGTCTTGGAGCAGATGTGAAAGTAGTGTGTGTGACATCCTGAGGTGTGGAGTTAGGAATAAAAAGGGCTTGAGACAGAAAACATCTCAGAAACTGAAGGCTGTAATTTTCACATATTGTGTTAGGAAGGGAATACACAGAAGTGAAATATTCAGGAATATCAGCATTCTCCAATGATCCGTCCCTGAGGAGATAAAGAGCATGTAGGTCAGAGAAGAGGGAGTGTAAGATCACAGCCAGGTGGACACTAAGAACAGCAACAACCACAACACAATCCAGTTTGATCTACTGACACCATAACCACCACCCTTGCAGAACTGTGAGGGTCGATAGTGAGTATGAACAAAATAAAGCACCAGGTATTTAAAGACATTCTAAAATATCAAAGATGATACAGAGTGTACTCGCCTGCTAGGGCTGCATGACTTAAACAACAGAAAGGCATTGCTTCATAGTTCTGGAGCCTGGAAGTCCAAGATCAAGGTGTCTTCAGGGCCACACTTCCTCTGAAGATGCTAGGGAAGGAAGGTTTCAGCCTTTCTCCTAGCTTCTAGAAGTTCCTTTGCTTGTGGCAACATGGCTCCCATTTTTACATGGAGTTCTCCTTGTGTGTGTCTGTGTCCAAATTTCCTCTTTTTATAATGACACCAGTGATATTGGATTAGAAGCCCACCCTGCTCTAGTACGACTTCATCTCACCTAATTACATCTACAATGACTCTATTTACAAATAAGGCCACATTCTAAGGTATTGGTGGTTAGCATGACAACACATGAATTTTAGGAGGACACCATTCAATGCCTAATGCAGAGTTAAAGCATATGAAAATAAAACATTTTAACTCCAGAAAAAGACTTTAGAAAGCATCTGTTTTGTGTTCTCAATATAATGCAAGACACTGTGAATTTCATAACATAAAACTGAAAAGTGAGGTGAGAACATAACAGACTGAGATGGAAGGGATATTGGTTGAGATGTGGCGGACCTGACAGGAGAAAATGAAAAAGATTTGCAAGAAAGCTAAAAATTGCAAAAGGTTAATTAAAACCCATGTTAGGAAAAGTAAGACACGGGATCAACACTGTAGGAACCTGCACTGATAATATAAAATTTGAGACACATTTCTTTTTAGACTATTGGGAAAATTCAAAGAGATGAAATAATAAGAGAGAGGTAGATGTATGGATAGATAGACGCAGAAGATAAATTCATAGGTACTAAAGAGACAGATATCAATGGAAGATGATAAGTAGGTAGATAGATGATAGATTGATGATAGGTAGATAGATAGATAGATAGATAGATAGATAGATAGACAGATAGAAAGACAGATAGAAAGATAGATAAAGCCCGTTGGTCAAAAGATGGATAGGGAAGTTAGAAAGTTGGGTAGGTATGGAAGACGATCTATAAACCAATACAAAAAGAGACATGAATAGAGATATGAGAGAGAGGGAGGCAGATGTGGAAGAGAAGAGAATGGATGGATACTGAGAATAAACATTTTCTATATTCCAAATTCAAAAGGGGAGAAGACTGATAGTTCTTTGGTCACAGGATGGTGCAATCAGGAGAACCCGTTTTAAACCCTCCAACCAATCTTGGATGAGACTGTATGAATTCACCTGCTTCTGAAGGCCCGAAAATCAGTGACAATTCCATGCCTCTGAAATTCCATCAGCAAGAGCCACAATCCCTTAACACTGTTTCCGTGGCTGATGGTTAAGCAACTTTCCAGGTTCTGGTTTCTGAAATTCCAACAATTCCTGAATTCCATATTTCTTGAAACTCTCTATAAAACCATTTCAAAAATGGTATAAGAAAACACAAGTGGATATCTGGCAGACAGATTAGGAAAGACTTTTCTAAGCATAAATTAACTTTCAAAAAGACCCTGAAATAGGGGCCTCCCTGGTGGCGCAGTGGTTGAGAGTCCGCCTGCCGATGCAGGGGATACGGGTTCGTG
>NW_006771034.1:463517-469356 GCF_000442215.2 Lipotes vexillifer
TTTTTTCTCTTGAAAAAAAAAAAAAGCCCCGTATTCCACTTCTTTTCAAAAAAACTGAGTTTGACAAAAAAAAAAAAAAAAAAAAAAGACCCTGAAATAGATAACAATAAAGAAAAAATCAAAGACATTTGAGTATCACAAATACTCTAAACAACGTTGTTAGGCAGACAAAGTAGAAAAATTATTTGCATCAAATGTGATAGACAAATCAAGTTGTGATTATCAATCATCCTATTTAAGGAACTTACAGCACTCAGTAAGAAAGATGTGAAAACCCCACTAGCAAAATAGGCAAAAGATATGAAGACAATTCACATAAGGAGTAACAAATGGCAATAAACCAGCACTCTTAAATCAAAATCAAGGAAATCACATCAAAGAAATGCAAATTAAAATTATACTAGCATTCGGTACATAGAATTAATTAGCAAAGATCGGTGGTGGTGACACCAGTTCTGCAAAGAGTGTGATCATGCGGACACACTCAGCCATTGCCAAGGGAAGTGGAAGTTGGAATGATCTCTCTGAAAGTCTCATCATGTTCGTAGCAAAAGCCTTACAACGAAGTTCTATCCCCTGGAAGTAATAAGAAGCTCAAACCAAGTTTTTAGCACAGATATCATTGCTGACATATTTTTAATTGTGCAACATTTAGAGAGTCGTGCAGCATTTAGAAAGTCGTTCAACAGCCGTGAACGTGGTGACATAAATTTTGGTGCAGCCACGGGATGGAATATTGTGCAGTCATTATCATGGAGTTTGCAAGAAAATTTTAATCACATGTGAAAATTCTTCTATTACAGCAAAATAAAAAGCAGGATATAAAATTGTATAAGCTTTATGGTTTAAATTTTATTAAAATGTGTGTTTATAATTCAAATTTCATTAAGATGTATGCAAAAAATGGAAAATATATCCATTTCCCCCAGTAGTTATCTTTAAATAATTTGATTATAGGTGATTATTATTTTCTAAATTCTGAGCATCTTCACCCACTGGTTGTTTATAAAGTCTCTATTTATTCAGAAGACTTGTAGTCTCTTTCAGATCATGTTCTTTCTTTTCTTTTTTCTTACACGTGATTATACTTTTCACTAAAACACATCTGTCATGAATGTAGCAGGAGTACATACTGCATTTTAGCTGCATCCCAGGCATTCCAGCTTCCTGGTGGGCTGTGTGTCTCTTCCAGAATTCTCCCTTTTCTGTAGCCCTGGCTCAGTGTCTCATGAGTCCAGATTCATGCACCATCCCAAAGTGCAGACATGAAAGAGAATCAGGTCCTGGATCTTCTAGGTGGCATTAGTGTAACCTTTAATACGCTTGCCACATGGCTTAATCAAGAGAGGTTTTCACAAGTCCAATTTTCTAATTGTTCCCATTCTGGAAACTGGCCCTTCCCTGTGGCCACGGGCTGGTTTGTGTACTCGTAGGTGCTCTTTTTCTTGTCATAAAACAAGAAAGAGGTTATTGGCTAGATTTTAGACTGTACGTGTTATTTTTATAATCACACACATATGCACAAACCACAAATATCATTACAAACAAAAACATTTTCTAACAACAGGAGAAAATTGTCATAGCAAAATGATACGCAAAGAAAATAATTTAACAGTTACATAAATAATATGAGCCTGATTTAAAAAAGTAAAAAAAAAAAAAAAAAAAGACTGGCAGTATGTCTAAGAAAATTTTACTGGTGTTTCTTTGGATTGTGGGAGTGTAGATTTTTGTTTTCTTCTTCATGCTTTTCCTGTGTGTCTCAAGTTTTCTATAATGAGTCAAAAAAAGGAAGCCTATTATTTGCAGAATGGGGTGGGACAGGTTGGGTGAGGGTAACAACAGCAAAGACAATTACAGAGAAAAGTTGACCTTGGGAAGAAAAATTGCCCCTAAATGAAGACTGGCTTGTACATTACATCCTCTGGAGGCCACGCCCACCCACAGCAGCTGTGTCCCTGAAGTAGGTTTCATCAGTCTCACTTTGCAAAAATGAAAACTAAGACTTAGGTAGATCCTGCAGGGTCCCTGAGGCCGCACATCTGGTACACGGCTGTGGAGTGGAAACATGGCTATTATCTGCTCTTCATTCCTCTCCTGGGGGAGCCCCACTGGGCTTACCTAGTCGATGGAGAAACAGCTGCAGTGCGTACTTGCAGGAAATTTCCCCAGGGTTCAATTCAGAACTAGCACTTCTGTGAACCACAGGGACCTACGGAACACGAATGGAACCTACTATGCATGTCAAAACATTCTCAGGGGGTTCATTTTGTTTGTTTGTTTTTGTTTGTTTTGCTGTGTACAATCATAAAGTCAGTTGGGGTGTGGGTTTTCTCCTCTTTGCCTTATCGATTATCAGATACCCTTGCTCCACCTCTGACTGGCTCTTCTGCCCTCCACGTGCTGGGATGCTGAGAGAGGGGAAGAGTGGTCTGGGAGGGAGGAAATCACATGGCCTGGTTGATATTTACAGCATTGTCACAGCCTTCTCCAAAGCCTGCTTCCAGGAAGGAGGAAGAATTCACCTGGCAGCCCCATTTTGGGCAGCAGCCAAGCGCCCCTCGGGCAGGACTGCTGGATGCCACATTCTGCAGACCCCAGCATCCTTTGTTCTTCTGGAAAATGTAGCTCACTGGTACTCAAAAAAATATTATAGGAAATCTTGTGACATGGAAAGCTTAGGAATGCCACTTCATTTGGCTGTTGAGTTTAGTGTTAGAGGATGCAAAGGAACACTGGTTGTACTTGACAGAGTTCTACAGCTAAAAGGTGGCAGAGTCTGGATTTGAACTCTGGACAAATTATGTCTCAAAACTATGATCTCTCTAAATTGCTACACTGCCTTTTGAATTCCCTGGCTGAGATGAAAGAATCTTCGGGTCCAGTATCTAATGAAATACTATTCTGGGATCACGTACTCCAGAGCTTCACTTCTGGAAAAAGGGGGAAGAATGGGGGAGCATCAGACTGCCAGCCTTTACACGTGCCCCTCCTTCACTGCCTGGCCCCGCATTTGTTCCTCTGTGAGGCTTGCAGACTCCCCACAGAGATGACAATGTGTGGGGCTGTTAGGAGTACTTCTTGACTTTGCAAAACAGGTTTAAGAAAGTACACCCATTTTTGGACACCCACCCATACACATATACATATACATACACACACATACATGCAAATACGCGCACACACACACACACACACACACACACACTTCACAGACCATTCCTACTTCCTGTTAGGTCTTGGCTGGGACCTCTCGAACCACTCCTAGGAGGGCAGATATGGCTTGGTCGCCAGTACTTTCTGAAATATTAGCGTGATGAGGAAGTTGGGTATGATGCAAGTACAGGGGGAAGAAACGCGAAAATTACATCTGTGACAAGGATTTATTTTTGTAGCAGCTGAGAGAGGAGTCATGAACCTTGCTCCCCCTGTATTTAAGTTACAGCCCTCTCAAATAGCTGTTTTGATTTCCATTACTGTTCAAGGTCTCGTTACTTTGGTACTGAAGACTTGTGTTTGACCGTTGGGTTCCTGACTCTCGGGGTTGGAAAAAAATTTAACACCCATGGAGGCAAGCCCTTACTGTCACCCGAGTTTCAAACCTCCTCTGAAAGTCCATAGCAGGTGGTAAAACAGGCTGTGCTTGAACATGTCTTATAACAAGCCCTCCTCGCCTCCTGAGTCAACCAGTTTCATCTTTGATAACTTATTCTTTCAAAAACATTTTCCTGATATTGAGTTGAAATCTGTCTCACTGTGTATGCAACTTATAAAATGAGTCAGCTGGCTCAGAAGTGACTAGCCAGCTGCACAGGCTGTGCACTACACCACTCCAGGGGCACCGTTCATGTGGATTCTGATGGCAGAGACTGGCAGGTGGCTGGAGTCGCGCAATGCCGTGGCCCTGGTTTGCCACGGTGACCTCTGTGTTTCATTCTGCTTCTCAACCTCAGTGTCGGCCTCCAGATGGAGATCTACTCTGCAGAGCAGCTCAACTGGTCATAAAGAGCTTTCAGAGTCCCTGCCTGAACCCCTCTACCTGTGTCATCAAAGCTGACCACCCCTTACTATTTATACACTGTGGAACTTGATTTAATTCAAGTTCAACCGTGCAAGTTAGATTTTTACCCAGAAGGCAACACATCATCTGTCTGCTGAATGGAGAGGAGATGGTGTCATACTCTGTTTAAAGTTTTTCTGCGAGAATCCACTTTGTTTCCAAATACGATTATGTTCTTTAAAAGTTTTTAAGCATCAGTTCTGCAACATCATTAGTAATAAAAATGTCATTTTATTTATTTTTAAGAATTGGGGAAACACTGAAAAAGAAAATAAATAAATAGGAAATGCTTGCCTTCTGACCAATTTTTTAACTTAATAATAAAAATACCATTAGTGCCTAAGCCACTGATACTTAGCTTGTATCACCTGGTCAATGAATAAAGCTTGGAAAACAAAATCAAGCACATTTCCAGGAAATGTTCAACTTACTTAATTTCCCCACTTCTTAAAAGAATCTGTTATATCATGTGGCCATTATAAGTTCTCATCTTTCATGTGGAAGGAAATGTATTGGGAACTAAATTGGTACACACATGGTTAACATTTTTCGAAATAAAGAATGCACTTATGTAACAATAATAATGCAGCCTTTACATACAATGCTATATAATTACCCTCTAATTTAATATTGACTACCCCACCCCCAGAAATCCAAATTATTTAAGATTTACCATCAGCTGAAAATTATGGATTCCTGAGTAAGGTGATCATTGTTAGAGATATAATAATTTGGCCCTCTGATGGTTGGAGCGAACAGTTCTTTCTCTGCCTGGTTGCGTTTTTGGCAGTTTGGTGAAATAGCAGTTTAAGTCAAGCACTTGGGCACTGTGATGATGGATAGATAGGCCTGGATGGAAAGGTAGCTCTGGTCTGATGCTGGAGATGAGGTCTTTGTCAATGAAGGGTTGCCCCACTTCATTTCCATGATTAAACGTTTGCAAAAGCCATCCTGAAAAAGTTATGTGGGTGGAATTTGTACTGGGAAGGTTTCAGCAGCTCATAAAACTGACACTCTAACACTTTGACCAAAGATGCGGAGGCAAGGATAGGGGGACTCAAAGAGCGAGGGGAAACTCCCAACTCCCCCAGCGGTATGTCTTGCTTAAAAGTGGGTTTCACCACCGATGAGTGATGAGGTCAGAGGGCAAGACTAATTCTCAGCCTCTGGACACAGGCGGTGGCAGGGAACAAAAACTAGCAAGTGTATGTGCTCTGTGTGCACATGTGTGCATGAGCATGCACATGAAATACACTTAAAACATATTTACTCTCCATTGTTTCCAAACACTTAAAAACATATTTTACTCAGTAGTTTTTATGAAGAGCAAGGCTGAAACATTAAAACAAAAAATTAAAGGTGCTTCCCCACTATATTCCCCCCTCCCCAAGGGATTTCGTGGGTTAATAAATTAATCAAAACCAAGTGTGGACTGCAGTTGAAACTATAGAGAACTGGTATCCCTTTGGATCCAGCTGCACATACCAATGTCAAAACAGTAAAAGTTTCCCAAAGTCATCGAGGGCTAAAATGAAACTTGGGTCCATGATTTTTAAACAAAGCCAATGAAGCAAGTGAGTGGCTACTCTGAGGCAGTCTAGGATAATAGTTCTTAAGCGCTGTTGTGGACAAATGTTGCTCACCACGAGACATAATAATGAATAAAGTAGTTGCTAGGATTTTTGTCTTTGAGATGCCCTCTCCCTCCTGCTAGCCAATCCATATATCAATACATAAGAGTTAGCCTTCCCCCAGCACCCCACACACTCCCCCCCCCCC
>NW_006771034.1:469498-477181 GCF_000442215.2 Lipotes vexillifer
AGACCCAGTGACAAGCCACAGGACATCTATTAGCATGCATTAAAATAAAAAGCATCACTTGGAATCTCTACTTTGGTTGGGGCCAGTCCAGCTTCCTCGGGAAGCCAGAATCTGCCAAGTCTCTCTCTCTCTCTCTCCTGGAATTCAGACATTTAATCAATGACACTGGCTTTGCCAAGGTTGTAAAAATAAAACATCTCTCAAACTGCTAAGCCTTTATTTTTGTCTGTAAAGAAAGTCACATGCTTCAGTTGGGGATCAAAATACAAAGAACCAGGCCCTAACAGAGTAGAAAATAATTGCATGTGGGTGCATGGTTAGCAGCAAGCATTAGTGCCATATGACGTGAAAAACAGGCACCACGATAAAGACGTAATATGCCCCAAAGTCCCAGCTAAATTTAAATGCCTGATTATTTTCAGTCTTATTTTATCTAGAACTGCCAGTTCCATATTTATTTACTAAGGATAGTTGGCTTTTCGATACTTTGTAACTACACTAATTAAACTCTGAAGATATATGTGTATATGTGTCCACGAAAACTTTTCTGCATGGCAATTTTACTGTTTTGCATCCCAGCATTTACATGTTATCATAAAAGTCATAGCATAGACACACACGATATCTCCAAGAAATGAAAAAGCATCACAGTGTCTTATATTTAAAAGCTCTCCATCATCACAATTTACTCTTGGTGGACAGTAATTTGCCTACGTGTTCTGCTCAGTGTGATTAAGTCCAAGGGGACTTCACTTATGGGACGAGGAACCCATCCATCTTAATAGACTAGTCGGATGTTTTGTCATCGTCTTTTATTTTGTGGGATAGGCTGTTTGTTTTATTAGAAGATGACGTGGCTTTAGGAAAAACAGAGAAAGGCAGTTGTAAAGCTTGTATATATGCTCCAGAAGGGGTTTTGCAGCCCCGCTAGATGTGGAAGAGTTTGTGGTGAGCTGCACCCAGTGTCTGAAGGCTTGAGCAGCGCTGCTGGATAAACGGCTCTGCAGGGTACATTGCCTGTGGGTCTTGTGGGTCCCTCAGCCTCGTGTTCCCAGCCTCCAAAGCCAGGAGAACAGCTGGGCTCAGTAACCGCACTTCTATCTCCTACCGACTGAGATAAAATAAAATCAGAAGGTAGTGATGCAATATTCGTGATTTTCTTTGTAACAGAATCCAGACTATTTCTGAAGCCTCTATACTTCAGTATTTGCTCTAGGCAATAATAATAATAATAATAATAATAATAATAATAAATTTGGGAGAAGACTTGGTGCTTGGCGTGGCTATGTGTGGCTGCCAAGCTTGCTGCAGAGGTTCTGTCTGAGAGCAGCAGACAGTGGCTTGCCACCAAAGAAGCCCTATTGTGACTTATAAAAAGAGTGGAGGCTTATTTTTCAATTTGGGGGAATTTTTCCAGGTTAAAAAAAAAAAAAAGGCGAAGCATAATTTAACTTTGACTGTTATGAAGGATAGTCTTCTTTTGACATCTATGACCTAAAAACAAAACTAACTTTTCAGTTTATCATAAGCTTAAGGGAAACCCTTAGGGCAATTTCTTTGTAAGAGGAAAAGAAAAACCCGAAAGGCCCAGTCCCTGAGTTTTGTCCCTGAATTGATACGCATTTTGCTTCAGCTGAAGCCAGCTGCAGATCCCAACTCAGATACCTAGGTTTCTGGTCTGGACTCACCCTACAGAGCGGTGCCACTGGCCTTGGCACCTATGTGCAACGTCACCTATGTGCTTTGGAAGGAGCCTTCCCGAGACATAAAACCGCATTTTTGTACCAGTTCCCGTGAAGACGTGCAAACGGCTGGAAGCTACATCCCATTTGCTGCAGAGGTTTTGCAATATCTCCTCCGTGGAAGGACTCTGTGGATTCGTGGGAGGGAAATAAAAGGCATGGAGGATGCGTGGGAAGTTTGTGTTGGAAGAAGTTTGTCTAGCCCGGTAGTGATTAAAAGATTATAAATTGTGTTTTGTCTGAGCGGCTCACACGGCTTTCAGTGTTTTTCCCGCTGAGGGTTTTGGCTGCTGGCGGTGGAGGTGGGAGGCTGAGAAGCCAGCGCAGTTTCTAAGATTACAAGGCAAGTGGCCCCCAATCTGGGTGCAGACCGGCCCTCCTCACTTATGAAATGACACGTACTCTGTCTGGGTTTAGCCCAAGACTGTTTAGGGAAGGAGCTTCAGCAGAGGCTGCTTTGGGTGAATTTCAGGCTTTTCGCATTGTTAGGTATGCCCGGCTCCCTGGGCGGTGATCAGTAACAGTCGTGGAATTGGGCTGGCCTGTTCCATGAGTGTCGACCAAGAGACAGCGGAAGGACTCTTCTGGCTGGTGTTCAGGTTGTGTCCCAAAGGGCCGCACAGGTCACATAACCCTCTGGCCCTGGAGGAGTGGAAGTTTTCTAAAAGTGTCTCTGCAACTCAGAAGCTCCATGCTGTGCTTGTGACTGCCCAGCAGTGTTGGCAGTGCTTATCTGTGACAATGAGACCAACAATGTGTGGTCTGTACCGCTGAGAAAATAAGAAACCCTCGCTCTTACCAAGCGGGCTAAGCTCTCCTAAACAGTTTCTTTCTTTCTTTTTCCTCCAGCTGCCCCTCCTTCCTCCCTGGAGCTTTATTTTTGTGACTGTAACAAGACGAGCTTGGGTTGGATTAACTCAAACATCATTATTCCTAAAAAAGGAGGTAAAATGATAAGGGCAATCAGAAAAACATTTTGCAGTTTGACATTTCTTGCAAAGTGAAACGTAGCCTTACAGTGATTCCTAGGTGTTTACCCAAATGAGCTGAAAACCTATGTTTATACAGATATTTATAGCAACTCTATTCATAGTTATCAAAACTTGAAAGCATGTCCTTCAGTAAGTGAATGAATAAGCAAATTGTGCTGTATCCATACAATGGAATAGTATTCAGCAATACAAAGAAATGAGCTATAAGCCACAAATGACATGAAGGAACCCTTAATGTGTATTGCCAAGTAAAAGAAGCCAATCTGAAAAGGCTAATACTGTTATGATTCCAACTCTATGACATTCCAGAAAAGGCAAAACTTAAAAAAAAAGACAAAAAAAGATCAGTGGTTACCAGAGGTTTGCGGGGAGGGACAGAAGGGTGAGTAAATGGAGCCCAGGGGATTTTGGGGGCAGTGAAACTAATTCCGTGCGATAGTGTCATGGGGGCATGATGCATTTGTCAAAATCCATAAAACGTACAACACAAAGAGTCAACCCGAGTGTAAACTGTGGACTTTAGGTAATAATAATGTGATACCTTTTAATTAGAACAAACATACCACACTAATACAAGATGTGAATAGTATGGGAAAGTTGAGGTGAGGGAGGGACTCTATGGGAACTATCTGTACTTTTTGCTCAAGTTATTGGTAAACCTAAAACTGCTCTAAAGAATAGTTGTTAATAAAAAAGAACATTTTGAGAGGTGGGAAGTGGTCAATACAACTGGTCTTTTGCTGGGTGAGATGATGGCAAAGGACTCTGGGACCAGGAAGGCTTCCTGGGGGAGGCACCATTTAAGCTGAGAACCACAGTAGTGGGAGGGCTGGGGTGTGTGGTAAGAACATGAAACCGTGAGGCTAGAGCTTGGGGAGAATGAAGGTGAGAGACTCTGCATGACTCTGCAGCAGCAGGTAGGAGACTGAGCATGCAGGAGCCTGGATGACACGGGATAAAAACCTTCAGTGCTATGCTAAAGTTGAAAACAGGGCAGTGCATCCCCAGACTGTGTGCTGCAAGGGTAAGATTGGGAGTGTCAGAGGTGATTGAAGACAGAGGAAACCAGAAGTGATCTGGGAGTGGATGGATTCAAGGAGTCCAGGAAAGAGAGGAAAGCAATATTCCAGTGTGGGGAAAACAACAGGAATCTGGGCCATGAAAGGGTACGGATTCTTGGGGATCTCACTTTGGAGGTTTCAACCCAGACAGAACTTCTGTTTCTGTCATCTTGCACTCAAGTGGTCCTTGTTGCACATATTCTTTAAGATGCAAAACTTGGCCGGATCATTGGTTTTAACAGCTTTCCTGATTGCTTTCTAGTTTCCATATTTGATTAGAAGTTCTTTATCTATAGTAACTGTTTCTCCCCTCAGTGGGTATAGCAGAAGTCTAGAAAGAAACCTGGTATCTCTTATAGTCAACAATTATTTTTTAAATTTATTGCCAAAAATCTGTGCAAAAAGGACAATTACTGATGAGTTGTGTAGTATGTGACCGTGCTATCCAGTTATGTGATTACCGTGGTTATTGGAAACCAAAAGTGATGCGTCCAAATTGAGATGTGCTGTAAGTGTTTGGAAGACATTGGGTCAACAAAAGAATGTGAAATATCTGATCAATAATTTTTATATAGATTCCATGTTAAAATGATGATATTTTTGGATCTATTGGGTCAAGAAGATGTCATTAAAATTATTTTCAACTATTTCTTTTTCCTGCCTTAATATGGTGCATTAGTTTGCTAGGGCTGCCCTGACAAAATACCACAAATAAACAAAATACCAACAACGTACATTTATTTTCTCACAGTTTTGGAGGCTGAAAGTCTGAGATCAAAGTACCAGCAGTTCCCTCCCATGAGGCCCTGAGTGGCTGCAGCTTGGTTTTCAGAAAATGAGGAGAAGACAGCCTCCCTCCCTGGGGCTTGTACCCTGTGGCCCTGTGGTGATGGTGACAGCCCTGACAATCTCTGAATCACCTTTGGGATCATACTTCCCTTTTGTGGAAGGACAACGCCTGTTTACAGCTGGATAGCTCTGGTCTTGTAAAATTACAGGTGTCCAACCACCTCCCTTCATTTCGTCCCATCTCTGTCCCTTCTGGTCCAAGTCTGGAGCATTTCCTCTGGTATAGTCCCATCTCTAGCCCTGATTTCTGCAGAGATGGCTGATCGCATCCATGACGCACAACTGCTATTTCTTAATCAACTTACTTTCCGGTCATACATCCTTGCTATTCTCTCCAGAACATGCTTTCTCATATTTTGCAATATGGATAGGCTGAGAATTTTCCAAATCTTCAAGTTCTGTGGGTTGTTTTACTTAACAAGTCCTTCTTCCATTTATCTCTTCTTTTGCATTTTGCTGTAAGCGGTAAGCGGAAACCAGACCACATCTTCAACATGTTGCTTAGAAATCTCCTCGGCTAGATATCCAAGTTCATCACTCACAAGTCCTGCCTTCCTCACCACACTAGAGCACAATTCATCCCAATCCTTTGCCACTTTGCAACAGGATTGCCTTTCCTCCAGCATCTGGTAACATGTGTCTCATTTGTATCTAAGGCCTCACCAGAAGCATCTTTAACATCCTTAACAGTTTCTCCAAGGCCGTCTATATTTTTTCTAACATGCACCTAGAAACTCTTGCACCCTTTCCCCACTAGCCAGTCCCAAAGCCACTTTCATGTTTTTAGGTGTTTGTGACAGCAACGCCCCACTTCCCAGTATCAAAATCAGTACTAGTTTGCTAGGGGCTGCCATACAAGATACCACAGACTAGGTGGCTTGAACAGCAGAAGTTTATCTTCTCAGAAGATGGAGGTGTCGGCAGGTTTGATTTTTCCCGAGGCCTCTCTCCTTGGCTTGCAGACGGCCGCCTTCTCACTGTGTCCCCACATAGTGTTTCCTCTCGGCTCACACATCCCTGGTATCTCTCTGTGTGCTCAGATTTCTGCTTTTTATAAGGACACCAGTCAGATAAGATTTGGGCTCACCCTTGTGGCCTCATTTTTACATAGTCACCTCTTTAAAGGCCCTAGCCCCAAATGCAATCATATTCTGGGGCTCGCAGGGTCAGGGCTTCAACATATAAGTGCTGGGGAGATACAATTCATCCCATAACATATGGCTTGTAAAAACTTAAAAATTGCAAATAAGGATTTGCATCTACAGCTTGTGTGATTTTTCGACCTGTTGCCAACTGGAAACAATCTAGTTTCTAGTTGGTTCCCAGTTACAAATGGACCTTGCTCCCGAGGGCCTAGGGGTGAATGGGCTTTGGAAGATCAAATGCCCCTCTTTTTCCTTGATGTCTTTTTCACCTGTGACCCCAGTTGTTGACCGAGCAGCGTGAGGACTTGCAGACACACTTGGCCACGGGGAGCCTGAGCCGTTACATGGGCAGAGCTGCAAGTCTCAGTCTGAAGGCTTCCCTCCCTGGACACTGTCTGTGTTTATCGTTCTGGGCAGTCATTAGCTTGCTTGGCACTGTCCTGACACAGGCTCCTTGTGACCTCAGCTCACACTTGCGAAGTCTGTTTTCTTCCTGGGCAGTAGGCTCCTTGCCCACACTTGCCTGTTCTTACTTCACAAGGACAGGGTGAGGCCAGATGAAACCAGGCCTTTCATATGCTTGACAGATCCTGAGAGGCAAGTGGGGCCTCAGGCAGTCTGTATAGGAGAAGCCTACGATTCCACAGGCAGCCTAGCCAGTGCCAAATCGTGCTCCCAAAGGGAAAAATGCTCAAGGAGTCTCCCATTCTGAGCTTCAGGTCGTGTCCTCAAATAGCAGTAATTTAGGGGTTCCCACTGCCACTGTGCAAATTCCCCACCAGAGACAGGGAAGGGCTGGGGTTCTAGAATGCATTTCAATGGCAGTGCCGTGTAGGAAAATGAACTGTCTTGGAGGTCACAGGGAAAGGGGCCGCCGTAGTAACTCATGGGTGGCCCAGGTGGGTGGCACCTTGCTGGGAGTTTCTCTGCCAGGCTTCAAAAATGCAGGCAGAGGACTTCCCTGGTGGCGCAGTGATTGAGAGCCTGCCTGCCGATGCAGGGGACACAGGTTCGTGCCCCGGTCCGGGAAGATCCCACATGCCGCGGAGCGGCTGGGCCCGTGAGCCATGGCCGCTGGGCCTGCGCGTCCGGAGCCTGTGCTCCGCAACGGGAGAGGCCACAACAGTGAGAGGCCCGCGGACCGCAAAAAAACAAAAAACAAAAAAATGCAGGCAGAGTGGGCAATGGGCACAGAGGAGTGGGGTGTATGGATATGTATCAGGGTCCTGGGGCTGCTGTAAGACATGATTGCAACTAAGTGGCCTAAAACAGAAGAAATTCTCTCAGAGTCTGCAGGCTAGAAATTTGATTACAAGAAGTCAGCAGGGCCACGTTCCCTCTGGAGGCTCTCGGAGAGGGCTCTTCCTCATCTCTTCCTTGGATGTAGCTGCATCACTTGAACCTCTGCCTCTGTCATCACATGATCTTCTTCCTGGTCTCCACCACGATTCTGTAGCCCAATCTCCCTTTTCCTTCTCTTCCAAAGACACCAGTCATTGGCTTTAGTGTTCACCCTCCTCAGGTCTGACTTCCTCTTAACTTGATTACATCTGCTAACATCCTATTTCCAAATAAGGGCACATTTATAGGTACTGGGGAGTAGGATATTTTGGGGGACACAATCCAATCCATTGCAGTATGTAAGGCAAGGGTAGAAGATTAGGTAAGAAGGAATTTGGGGATATTCTAATGCTTGCTGATGAGCTGGGATGTTGCTTTGTCTACAGTAAGTACAGGAAGAAAGGAATCCATGGAAGAGTTGAGATTACCCATTTCTTAGGATCCAGACCCTGGCAACAGAATGTAGGATGGGTGACAAAGAAGGCTGCAGCCTGTTTAGCTGTTGGGAGGTTTTACTTCATTAGTTGGGCAGACAGGCGCATGGCCTGGCAGC
>NW_006771034.1:477285-563785 GCF_000442215.2 Lipotes vexillifer
GGGAAAGAGACACACAGACAGAAGCTGGTTATGCAAAACCAAATAAACAGAGAGAGAGAGGAAAAGGAAAGATAAGTTAGTTTCTAATATTTGGACTCAGGTACTGGAAGCTAATCCAGAAAGACAGACTCAACAGGAAGTTGGAGACCTGCATATTGAATCTGAGCAGGAAACATACATCGTAAGATTGTTTACAACAAGAAAAAGGGAACATTATAGCTTGCTCTAGGTTTACTGTTTCCCGGTTTTATTTTGGATGGAGAGGTGGAGGAAAAGTAGGGTTTGAGGAGGCTTCCTATTACTTTTAAAACACCTCGTATTACTTTTAAAAATCTAGAGAATAGAAGCTGATGAGAGAAATTAGGACTAGAAAGCTTCAAGCCATGAAACTCTCAGCAGCAGTAAGACTATTGAAATATTTCTTTAGGAATCAGGACAGTCAGGCCAAATGGAGGGCCCAGTTCCATCTCGAGTTTATTCACTGCTGCTTCTGCTCGGTGTTAAGGAGAGTCAGTAATCCCGGTGAGGATCAGCTGCCTATCTGTTTAGCTTAATGTGACCAAGTCAAATAACCACAGAGAGGAAGAGCGAGATACAAAGACAGACAGACAGATAGAGAGGAAGAGAGACAGAGACAGGGAGAGAGAGAGAGAGGGACTTTTTCTGTATATATTTTTAAAAATAGAAAGTTTGAGTGGTGCACGTGTTGATCTACATTTTGAGACTAACGAATTCAGTGTATTTTGGGGGCAGCTGTGGAATAGTTTGGGGACCATTTCTGGAAACATTGCAAGCCCAGGGGAAAAAGTATGATGGGGACAAATGGAAAGTATGGGCTGACTAGAGGATGCAGGTGCAATTGCTTCTGCCCTCTGTTTTCATCCTGTCCATCTAACTCGTGTGCAGATCATCTGTACTTGCATTTATTGTGAAATTAATTCTAAAGGAGAACATTCAGCATTTTCTATAGTGGGGACCATAACAGTAGGAAGTAGTGATGATAAACTTTGAGGAAAAAATACATTTGAATTAAAAAAGTGACTTCCAAAATATTCTACTTGTATTCATGATTAGGCCTGTTATTTATTCTTCATTGTCTTAAAGGCTGATCTCTGTTCTGAATGTCTAAGCTTTTATAAAAATACTAATGGAGGCTCCATGTTCATCTTTCAAACACTCTTGTACTCGCGTGGAGTAGAAGGTGAACTCTCTCTTGAAAATATTATTTGTTCTAAAGATTTGATAAAATTTTGTTTCTTTCAATGCACTGTTTCTGGGCTGAGAACAGTACTCAACTTTCTGTGTAATTAAAATGAGTGTTTATAAATGAAAGTTTATGAACATAAATGAGACACAGTCTCTGTTTTCAGGAGTTCAAAATTTTTTTAACAAGAGGCTGACATCTTTACAAATAATTACAATCAGGGCTGGTGTTTCAGTCCATTTGGGTTTCTATAACAAAACACCAGAGGCTGGGCTTATAAAGAACAGAAATGTATTTCTTACAGTTCTGGGGGCTGGAAGTCTGAGATCAGGGTACCAGTCTGGTCAAGTGACTTGACCTCTTCCAGGTGGCAGACTTCTCCTTGTATCTTCACATGTCAGGAGGGGTGAGGGGGCTCTGCGGGGAGTCTCTTTTATAAAAGCACTAACCCCATTCGTGAAGGCTCCACCCTCATGACCTAATCACCCCAAAGGCCTCACCTCCTCATGCCATCACACTGGGAATTTGGATTTCAGCAGATTAATTCTGAGGAGACAGCAACATTCAGACCAGAGCAACTGGCTACGTAATTTGCAGGACCCAGCGCAAAATGAAAATGTTGGGCCTCTTGTTCAAAAATTAAGTGTTTTAAGACGGTAACCACATAGCATTAAACCAAGTGGGGGACCATCCTGAATGAGGGACCCTGTATGACTTCACAGGTCATGCCCATGAAGCTGGTCCTAATTATAATATGAGCCAGATACTGAAGTGGAAGATGGCATGGGGCAGGTAAGGGTGGATATCTCTACGATATCTCTATGATCTAATTTCTCCTCATCACTGACTTTCTATACATTTAAGATGCAAAGCATGACAACTTAGGGCTTTTCCTCTTGCTGTTTTCTCTGCCTGGAATGTATTCCACTGAATCTTCATTTGGCTAACCCTCTTGCACCGTAAGTCTCTGCTCAAATATCATTTCTTCAGAAAAACCTTTCCTGACAGCCCTATCTAAATAACCACTTCCTATCTCTGGCTTCTTACCCTGCTTTATTTGTCTTAATAACTTTCTCCCTAGCTGACCAGAAGTCTACATGATTAGTGTTTCTTGATGGACTTCCCCAGACAGAATGGAAGCTGTGTGGGCAGGGGTTTTGTTTTGTTCACCACTGTATCCTCAGAACCTAGACCAAGGCTTGACACAAATAAGGAATTCAAGAAATATAAAATTAAGTGAGTGAACAAATGAATGAATGAAGACATATTGCTGTGGGATCCAATATTTCTGCCTTGAGGAACAAAGCAGTTTCCAGTTGGTTCTGGTCTTTGAGAGAAGAGTTGGTCTCAGATGGCAGGTGATGTATGAAGGGCATCTCACAATTATAAAAGGACAGACAAGATGGATTGTATCATGGTTATAAATGTTCCTGTTCATTCTTCTTTCTCTGGACCAGAGTCTGGCAAATCCTTATTGTAACTTTTGTATGTATTTTGTGAGCGCTATTCAGTTCACATACATTATCCAATATGCTGACAAATTCATCTTTATTTGTACCTTGTGGCATGTTTCTGACTGTCTGCTCTATGCACAGACCTGTTTTCTAAGGACTTCTACCCATATTCCCTGCTGAAGGGGTAGGTTCACGTGGCCATGCTTGGCTCTATTATCTTACTATGTTTGTCATAGGTGATTGGAGCAGAAGTGGACACCTGACACAATGCCAACCAAGTAGCTTGCTGGCCGGTGACCAATCAACTTCTCACTCAAAAATCTGAACAGAAACACAGAGACCCTAGCCAATGGGTGATGGATATCACCAGTTAGAGAAAGAAGGAAGGCCATGGGGCTGCTGAGAAGTGGAGAGACTTTTTTTCTTCGAGTTTCCCAGCTGTGTGGACCAGCTGTATTTTTGGTTCCTCTCTCTCTCTATGAGATCACTTTCATATCTTTATAATAACCCACTTTGGACACCTGACACCCTCACCCTCTAAAATTGAGCCAGAAATTAACCAGAAAAACACAAATACTGGGAAATACATCTTTCTGGTTATTCAAAAACCCATTTCAGCAATATTTAATGTAATGTCAAGTAACGTATACCTATGCACGATCATAGACATTGTAGGGGATAAAAAAGTAGTAAGTAACAAAATTCATTCTCTTGAGAGAGAATATGAATTTTGTTGGTAAACAGATAATACATGGGATGAAATGTGGTTAAGTTCCCAGGAAGGGGAGAGATTTGTATTGGCAGTGTTGGGTGAAGGCTTGGTGCCTAAGTGGGATTTGAGCCAGTCCTAGAAGGACAGATAAGATGCAGGAGTTTCTTTCAGGTAAGATGAATTGGATGAAGGCATGAAGAAAGTGTTCTCAGGGGAGTGAGACAGTTCTGTTTAGAGTACAGAGTTCATGTGTGTGAACCAGAGAGCTTAGGTCATTTGGGTAAAAATTCATCTGGAGTGATATTTTGACTGAGGAATTTGGGCTTTAGTAGGAGACAGTACAGAGAGACTGAAGCATTTTGAGGAAAGTACTCACACTGAAAACTGTTGCATTGACAGGATTAATCTGGTGTATCAATAGATCAGATGTAACAAATGCTTCTACTGTCCTGTGGTGTGCGCAGACCATTGATCCACCTCTGATTTCAGCAACAGCTGAGATGGACAGCTCTCTCCTAAAGGGCAACCTTCAATATCTCTGGGCTCCTTCAGGGCTTTCTCTTAAACCAGGAGGTCCATGATACCTCACAGAGCAGCCCAGAATTGTGGGGAAATTATAACTTCTGAGAATCACTTAAACTACTGGAGGTTGGGAATCAGGTGATAAATGTCCCAGTCTCCTGTGTTTTAGAGGGATTAGTCCTGAACATTCTGAAAGGTTCTTCAGAGTGTTTCCAGTAGGATGGAGTTCCAGCAGCCCGCATCCACACCCACATCCACAATGTTCCTGCACTGACACTTCCTCCTTTCCTGTCTCGTTCTCCCACACCCTCACTCCTTCTTCCTAAGATCACCTCCAAATAAACTACCTGCACCCACATACTCATCTCAGGCTCTGCTTTTGGGAGAACCAAACTAAGATGGAGGAAGAAAATACTGGAGGCTTTATATAAAAAAGCTACAAAATTGCTCAGCTACTGCCTCCCGATTTTCAGAGTCCTTCCATCTCCATCCTTTCCTCCCAGACAGCAGATTGGACCATAATAACAATAGTGATGTCTGTTGAGCCTCCATGATTTTACAGGCACAGTTTAAGCACTTTAAATGAATCAGTTCATTTATTCATCCCGCCCGTCTTAGAAAATAGATATGATTGTCAATTCCATTTCGCAGATCTGGAGATTGAAGTAAATGGAGATCAAGCAAATAGACTACAGAGTCACAACTTGTCAGTGGCGGAGCCTGGATCTGAACCCCACCCCGTCTGATTCCACAGCAGCCACATCTCCTCACGAGGTGCCCCCATCCTGGGATGACCTCAAGTGCTAAATTAATTCTTCTTTCAGGAGCCATGGGGGCAGGGGGGTGGGAGAGAAAGATGGGATCAGACCCGTGGAATTTCATATTCTTGCTGGGAACCTATCTCCAAATATGAGAAGGAGAGCAAAGGAAAAAAGTTGACCCCCAGGTCAGAGAGGTCAACCTTGAAAGCTGACACTGACCTCTGCTCTGTTGTCCAGGGCATCTTGATTGGGACACACAGGTGTGAAGGCAGCCTACTCCCAGCCAGGGACCAATTCGGGTCACTCAGGAGAGAGGCAGGAGTAGCTACAACACACTGGGATAAAAATCCACACTCACTTTCACAGCTCCATTCAGCAGAGATTTCATATGTCTTAAGATATGGCTGCCAGGGGTCTAAACACCTGCCTCTATCTGAGTTCCTTCCTCCTGTCACCTGGGCTTCCTGGGAATGCCAAAGGACAGTCTCATCTGGTGCCATCCCCTTCCCAGCCTGGCTTAGAGAAGGGCTCTGCTTCGACCTCACATCCTAGTAGGATCAACTATGCAATTTTTTTTTTTTGCGGTACACGGGCCTCTCACTGTTGTGGCCTCTCCCGTTGTGGAGCACAGGCTCCGGATGCGCAGGCTCAGCGGCCATGGCTCACGGGCCCAGCCCCTCCGCGGCACGTGGGACCTTCCCGGACCGGGGCACGAACCCGTGTCCCCTTCATCGGCAGGCAGACTCTCAACCACTGCACCACCAGGGAAGCCCCTCAACTATACAATTTTTAAGGGCTCTACTAATCAACTTGGGATGCCATAATCAAGTACCATAGACTGGGTGGCTTAAACAACAGAAATTGATTTCGAACAGTTCTGGAGGCTAGAAGTCAAAGCTCAAGGAGTTGGCTGATTCGGTTACGGGTGAGGGCTCTCTTCTTGGTTTGCAGACAGGGGCTTCTTGCTATGCCCTCATATGGCAGAGAGACAGAGAAAGAGAGCTAGAGAGAGAGACAGAGACAGAGAGAAACACAGAGAGAGAGAGAGAGAGCTCTCTAGTGTTTCTTTTTATAAGGACACTAATCCTATTGGAGCAGGGCCCCAATCTTATGACCTCACTTAACCTTAATTACTTCTTTACTCCAAATACATCCATACTGGGGGTTAGGGCTTTCATATATGAATCTTAGGGGAACACATACATCCAGTCCCTAACTGGGACCATGTGAAAAATAAAAATGTGGGGATGCTTATTCAAAAATTATTAAGCATTTCAAGACAGGAACTAAAGACCATTAAAGCAAGCACAAGGCTCTTGGGCTGGCAGAGTCCAGTCAGCCCCTTGGTTGGTACACCTGCTTTCTGGTTCCCTGTTCTGATAAAAAGGGATTTGGGCTCTCTTGGGATGAAGTCTTTGTTTTATGTCTTACTGGCTGTGTGAGCCTGGACGTGTTTCTTCACCTTTCTGAGCTTCAGTTGTTGATTATAATAGTCAAAACAAGGGTCTGGCCAGAGCTAAATTAAATGAAATGACATGTAAAGCACCCACCCAGTGCCTGCATTTGAAGTCAGCACATGCTCACTCCCAGGCTGTTGGGATCCCTCTACCTGCTAAGTAACCCACAGCATCCTTGTGCTTCTAATACACAGCTTGACATACATCCCTGGCAACAGGTCTGTGGTATGCGGTAGTGGCTCAACTTGGAGTGTGTTGGGAGAATAATCCATTAAAGAGGGGAAAAATCAATAGCACAATTAGGAACCATTTCATCCTATAATGACTCCAGCTGCAGCAAAGGCCACTGCTACCGAGTGTTGCCTCTAATGGGGTGTGATGTCTGCCGCTACAATCAGCCTCTTCACCTTCCCAGGATGCGACGTCCTCTTAGGACACCAAGGATATCGAAAATGCAGCAGATGCAAGGCATAAATATCCTGTCTTAATCAACAATGCAACATAATTTATTAAGACGCTAAAAACATCCTTCCCCAATCAGCTAAACACAACTGACGTACTTTCACTTCCGTGCATATCTTCCATTTGGTTTTCTTCTTATCCTCCTCTCCTTTCTCATAGAAAGAATAGAAAGAACCAGGACAGCTGCTTTTGTTATGTCAAGGAAGCCAGAAAAACTGCATGAAAATTCCCTGGGAAATTTTGCTTTAGGAGGGACTAGCATGCAATGTCTAGCATTTTCATGCCTAGAAAAAAGGTCAGTTTACCACCTTCGCTTCTTGATAATCATTGTCCTGCATGATCATTCACTGATGGATTCATTCTAGAAATATGCATTCGAGCCTGTGAGTGGGAGCTGTGAAGTTCATTAAAAACAAAGATTATTGACATTTCCCCAGATGAAAGGCCAATCTCAAGTTCGGCCATAAGCACCTCTTTTAAAAGTCATTTGAAACTTAAGAAGTTATTTTGTTGTGTTTGGAGGTAAAATAATTAAAACTAAAAAATAATTTAAGCTTTTAGCTGCAGAAATGTTCTCTATTAATTTTAGTGTAATTAAAATGTGTATTTTATTGTTAAGAAAGAAAAAAATACACAACAGGATAAAGTGGAGATGGAAAAGGGATTTGAGAATCCTGGTTTGATTAATTAATTGTCCCTGAGGCCTCGCTCCCATGTCTGGGAAAGCCCCCCACCCAGGTCTGGTTTGGGGTTGAGGGTTCAATACACCCTTTAGCCTTTCTTCTTGTTTCCCTAAGTCACTAAGATACCCAGGGACAAGCAATCATTTTTTTAAGTGGTTCCTGGAGGCTTACCACCCAGCCCCTGCCCCAACACAAGCATGCTTCCCTCTTCCTCTCCATCTCACATCCTCAGGGGAAAAAGCACTTAAAAGTCAGTCTATCAGGGGTTCAATCCACATGCCCACTTCTCATTTTCTAATGCTCAAGAGGAACAAGAAACACTTGCATGAAATATGATGTTGGTGCTCCTTGCTTGCCGCCTCACTTCTTTTTGCCTTTGAGGCTCTTGGATAGTGGGGCATCTGCTCCCCCAGCTATCCTATGAGAACCACAGGTGGCCACTTGTTCACTGTGGCCCCAACCATTTCCTTTTTCCTGACCTTCACAGAGGAATCCAAGCAGCAGGGTGCGTTTTAAAAGGAAGGGATACCCTGCCATTTATCACCATGGCAAGAGCAGGGCATCAGCCATCGGTGGTGGTATCCAGTAAGAGGCATTTCTAACTGGGGTTTTGAGTTGTTTTTCCAATGGCTGGTCATCTGCTGCCTTTGGCTGTGTGTTGAGAAGGGTCCATCACGGCCAGGAAGCCTGGATCAGTAAATAAATAAGGGTAATTAACTTTAATGCTTGACAAATGACACACGCTCATCATTGAGGTCAGGAAAGCGTATCAGTTCTCACATCAGAATTACGTTATTGCAAGTGGTATGGTTTGGGTTTCTCCCCCTCATAGTTTTCATGCATTAACTATCACTACAAACAGGTTACAGGATGCAGTGATTATCCATTACTGTGCAGGTCCTTGGATTGCATTCAGTCTACTAGCTTTGCTTACATTTTTACAGCTGCATATTTTCTATTGTTCAGTGTCAGGGAGTGGTCACAAAATGTGACCATCTTCCAGGCCACTTGCCAGTTAGTTTATTTTCACATCAAAGATGATCACGATGCTTAAATACAAATTGCCTCTCATTTCAGGATTTTAAAATATCTCAAACTTCAAAATCAGTGTAAATTTTACATATATAGCAAGTGATTCTGGCAACAACTTACTTTCAGGTCGTTGTATTTTTAGATTCAAGTTCTAATAATCAATTTGATTTGATAACCGGTATTAAAAAATGTTTTATAAAAGCATCACCTTGCTGACCTCCCTCTCCATTCCCCTCTTATCCTGCCTTCGTGAAATCAATGAAGGCTCAAAGAATTCTCCACTTCTGGACATTCCTCTGGCTTCGAATGCTTCCGGTGTGGTTAAGTCCACTTCTCCCACCATCATGATGCTTGGGATGCTTTCCATCAGAAGCATTGCTGTGTTTTTGACAGCACCACCCAGGACAACCAGTAACCCTTTCTTTCAACAAATTCCAGAATCCTGGCTTGGACACAAAACATCCTAACTTTCTAAACTGAAGGTTTAAAAGTGCACTGAAGTGCTTCTTTACATGATTTTTTCCTGGACATCCCTTGGCTTGGGTTAGTTATCCTAAATTTGTTTTTCCCTCAATCCAAATGAAGAACAGTTGACCTTGAAGAATTAAGAAGGTGATTTTTTTGTGAGAAAGATGAGTTGTTCAGAAGGGTGCTTTACATTTATTTTTAGGCAGTGCTCGAAAAGCCAAGGGAAAAGATTAGAGATATGAGTAGTTAATAACATTTGTTTCTGGATGCCAAATATATATATGTTCAAAGTATGAAACAGAAAATTAAAAAAAAAACACACAGGGAAAAAGTAAAAATTATTTCAAGCCATGTAATGCCCCTGTGAACACTTTTGTTTTCTTGCTTTTATGTTCACATAGACTCATACATGCGCAAATTCTAGTTACATGTGTACGTTCTTAAAAAAGAAGAGGAGTCTATTATACAAATGTTTTGGCCCCTGTGCTTTGTATTTTGCAATACATTGTGAACATTTTCTCTTGAAGTAAGCGTAACAGCCTCATGTCTTTTTTTATGGATGTGTCATCGTTTATTCCACCCGTGTCCTCCTGTTGGAAATTAAACTATTTTCCTTCCTTAGGCATTATACACATTTCTATCTCATGATAATCTTTGCATTACGTGTCAATGATTTCTTTAAGGTAAATTCCTGGAAATGGAACTGCAGGGTCAAATGTTATGCACATTCTTTCAAGCTGTTAATACCTATATCTTAGTTGCCCAGAGAAAATGATACCATTTCACTCACATAAACAAGTAGAGTACCTATTTCTAAATGTTTATGATAAACATGAATAGTACAACGTAAAATGTGCCAAGCACTCTGTTAAGGGTTTTAAGTACATTTTTACATTTTTCCCCACTTGGTTCTCATTCCATCCTCTAAGGTAGTACAGCTGTCATTTTTTCTTTCCGATGTGTAAGATGAAGCTCAGAGGGCTTGAGTTAATTTGACCAGAATCCCATGACTTTGGCTTTGAGTCCAAAGCCTGACTCTCAGCCGTTGCATAGACTGACATATGGCGCGTCGACATTTACTGAGCACCTACAAAGTGCAAGGCATTGTGCTGTGAGGGCACCTATAAAAGTGAATCAAAAATGATCTCTAATCCAGTGGGGGAAGAAAAGACATACATCGGTGAGTATAATATAAAATAGAGTTGGGCCAAGATATGTAATAATGACAACAGGAAAATAATATGGGATGCGATAGAAAGAGAGGTTACAACCAGCTAGAGGAATAGATGCTTTGAAGGGAAAGGAATTATTTGAGCTGAAGTTTAAAGACACAAACGATTATCCATGTGGAGATAGAGTCAGAATTCCAGTAGAAGGACTATTTTAAAGTCATGGCGATGGGGGAACACACAGGTGGCCCATGAGAAAGAGCTTGACGGTTGTGGAGGGGAGGATGGGAATTAGACGGAAAGCTGTAGACGGAAGGCAAATTATGGAGGTCTTTCCTGGATTAATGAGGTTGGATTTGATTCTATAAACAATGGGAGTGTTCTTGGACATTTTTAGTAAAGAGATATGATTCATATGCCAAGGATTCGTTTGAGAGTCATTTGAAACATAATCAGAGCAGAAGAAACTAGAGGTGGGAACAGTTAGGTAAGTGTCAATAAGAGGATACATAATGTTTAGGTAGAATCAAGATTTGACATTTGATTGGATAGAAGGACTGAAAGGGGAGGAATGAAAGGTTTCTCCAGATTTGGGTCTTGGGTTAAATGTAGGCCAGGATGCCATTATCGAAAGTAGGATGGACATTTGGAACAGAAGCTGGTAATTGAGAGGATAGAATCAAGTTTGAAACTGACAGAGCCTGAAGTGCTAGTGAATGCTGGAGATCTGCCCTTGACCTTGAGAGAGAGTTCAAGACTCTGGAAGTAAATGTGAGCACTATTCATAGGGAGACAGTAGCTGAAGTCAAGAACTTGTGTATTACTTATGAGGGAAAAAGAAAAGAGAGGGAGTCAGATAGGGCCCTTGAACACTTTGAAAATGGAATCAAGAAGATAAATGAGCCAGAGAAAGTTAAGAGTAATGGTCAGAGAGATAGGAGGACAGGCTAGAGTGTTCCGAGCTTAGGAGACCGAAGAAGAAGAAAGTTTCTGAGCAGGAGTTGATGAACGGTAGGAAGACAATGGCTTTGCAACGTGGTTGAGAAAATGGCCCAGAGGGGTCCGAGGCCAATGAAGACTGCAAAATGGGCCTTGGGACTTGGCAAGAGTCATGTTTCAAACGGTCCTTTAGAAAATCCCCTTGGTAGAATGCTAGGGAAGGGGGCCAACACTGGAAGGGATTTGGACCTTGTTGGAAAATGTGGAAGCGATAAGAAAAGAGGAAGATAACGTGAGGGTATGGATATATATACACACACACAGATAATACATCTAAAATATGTATAGAATGTACTTCACATCTTTTTACATTTACAAAATCACAAGTTGAAGATAAGGAGCCAGTAGAGTCTTCAGACATAGAATTGGAGATACAGGGCAAGAGAGAGTGATTGCTGGGAAAAGGCCCAAAGGAGATGGGAGAGGTAGAACCAAGGGTCCAGAAGAAAGGGTTATCTTCTAAAATGCTATGTCTTCTGGAGGAGAAGGGAGGGAAGGGTGATTAAGATCAGTTTAGAGGGGGAGGGAAAAGCAAGGGAGGGAATTGCCCTTGATACCCTGTAGTTTTTGATAAAGAAGCAGATGAAGTCATCTGAAGAGCATGGGGGCCAAGGAGAGGGTGGGTGGGGGCCTGAGGGCGGTGATGTGGAGCAGATGACAGAACGGGTGCATCACACTCTGCCTTTTGTTTATTCCTGACAAAACCAGCCATGGGAAACACCCTTCCCCTAAGAATCCTAGCTTGCCTTTTTGCTATATAGAACTTTCTGTTGCAGAGGGTTCAAGAAGGCAGAGGAGAAAGGGCAAAGCAAAGGATGGGACACAGGTGTTTTCACACAATTTAACAAATTGTGTTTACAGTGGATTGAGGGTTCTCCTCACCTCAATTCCTTTGCAATAAGAAAGTAATGAAGTATCCACTTTGCTTTGTAAAATGATATGTGATGAGGATATGTGTATTTTATATTCCAAGTCTATTACGTAAGGTAGATTTGCATATGGACTGAAACTGGAAGAAAATATACACAGTTAACAGTAATTATATGGGAATAATAATTATTAAATAATTTCTGTATTTACAAAGCATATGTAATGTCACTGGCTCTATAGTTTTTTAAACATAGAGAATGTTTTAAAAATTGCTCTCTTAATTATAACATTTACTGTCTCTTTCTGCACATTTGAATTTTAATTTTGACATATGCATGCAGTTACTTGTGACTCTCATGGTACCAGAGTGACCCTTTTCTATCTGAACTGAGCTAATTCTGCAGAAGCTTTTGACTCAGCTACTTACAACCTATTCCAGGAAATGCATTATGAAGGAGTCAGCAGATAAGAAATCTCCAACTTACGAAGAATTGCTTCTGGAAACTGCAGAGCATGAGATAAGGTTTAGTCCATGGGAGCTGACTGTATCCAACCCCACACTCGAGTGATGTAGTGGGCTCTGAGTAAGCCGTGTACACAGAACTGATAAACTCTGCACTAAATTAATTAAGAATTCTATTGCTTTAATAGCTTGTCTTCAAAGACCAGCGACTAATACCAGGATTTATTATGCGAACGACAAAACATTGGCTATGTAAATTTTATAATGGGAGCTCTAGAGCTGTATTAAATTATCTCCAGTTTTGTTAATATTTCTGGCATCCAAGCTACACTATATAGAATTATTGGATCGTAGAGATCCAAGGATTCTTTCACAAGTAGAATAGTAAATCTTGCCACTGAGCTTAGAATGTGTAATGTGTTTTAACAAAAATTGTGACATTTGAGTCTCACAACATCCCTGAAATGAGATATGACTAGTCCCAATTTACAGATGCTGGTTCATTAAGATTCTGCTTCCTGTCCAAGGACACTCAGGTCAAGACTTTAAATTTTAAGTCCAATTCTGCTGCTGCTATGTCCCAAACTCACTGAGAGCTTGTTTGATTTTTTCCCATTTTCTTTTCTTTATTTCTCTCTTGTTCTTTCCCTTCCTTCCTTTTTCTTTCTTTCTTTCTTTCTTTCTTTCTTTCTTTCTTTCTTTCTTTCTTTCTTTCTTTCTTTCTTTCTTCCTTCCTTCCTTCCTTCCTTCCTTCCTTCTTTCTTTTCTTTCTTTCTGAAAGGAAACTGAGACTCAGAGAAGCTAAATGACCATACTGTCAGTTACTGATGAAACCAGAACTAAATCTGGACCCATCACCCTGGCCAGGGCTGTCCCCTATGTCCCTTGGAGTAGAGAACAGGTTTAAAGTTGGACATTTTAAGAACCAGTCCTTGACGGTTTATCTGTCCTTCTGTGCAAATGGGAAAATACACACATATACAGAAAGGCTAGGGTAGGGCAAGTGTGTAAGCACTGTAGGACAGGAACAACTGTCCTGCCACCACCAATCTTGTCTTAGCTCCACCTGTCAACTCTGCTTCCTACACTGGGTCTTGGGGGCCCTGATACTATTCTACGCTATGCTCTTCCTCCTGACTATAGTTGACTTTTCTAGTAGAAGGCTGGATAATACATGTTTCATTCTGCTCTCACCACATATTCTCCCATGGGTGAGGAGTCCTTTGCTCTAGGAATGGAATGGTATCCTCAAGCGGGAGGTTCTCTGGCTTAGATGCTGGACTAGTGTGAATTTTTGCTATACTTTTCTGAATCACTCTTATCACTCCCAGGTGGAGCCTGGTTTTTGCAATTAGAAAATGATACTGCAATGAAGATACTTTTCTTAGTCTTCTAGTGCTTATGTACTGGCACTTTTCCATGTTATGGGCCTACAAGTGGACCAAATCAGTTGAATAGTATTGACATCTGCAAGTTAATAGGAGAATTCACAAATGGTTCTCTAAACCTTGGTTATAGCAATTTAACTAGAACTGCCCAATATGTCTGGTTTCCACCATTGTTGTCAACATTACTGTCCTCATGAACACTTATTCACTGCTTCCTCTTGCAGGCACTATTCTAAGCATGTTAAATGTGTTAACTCACTCAATTCTCACAACAGTCCTAGGCAAAAACCCATTTTGCAGATGAGGAGATTGAAGCACACAAAGTTTAGATTGTTTGCCCAAAGCCACACAATTTATGAATCGAGTTGGAATTAGATGCCTAGTAGTCTGGCCCCTAAGCCTGCCCTCTTAACCATTATTATAGGTTATTTCTATCAACATCTAGTATTAAAAGGTCTTTAAACTTTTGACAAAAATGGGTGTAAAATGTTCTTTCATTGTTTTAATTTGTATATGCCTGATTTCTGGTATATATAAATGAAGATGAGCATCTTTTTGTATGTTTATTGTCTACCAAGGTTTCTTCTTCCACACATTGCTTATTCATAATCTTTGCCAATTTTCCTAGTGGGTTGTCTTTTTCTGTTTGATTTTGGGTAGTGTGTCAGTTAGGTGTTGCCACATAATGAATCACCCCCAACTTGGTAGCTTAAAACAGCACCAGTAACTTTATTATCATGTCTCATGGTTCTGAGTGTTGACTGGGCTCAATCAGGTAATGCTCACCTGGGGCCTCTCATGCAGTTGCTGTTAGACAGTGCTTGGGGTGGAATCAACTGAATGCTCATTCATTCACTCATGTAGGGGGTCTACTGCTGGTTGTTGATTGGGATGTCAGCTGGGGAGGTCAGTGGGACATCCACCCACAGGCTCCCATGTGGTCTGGACTTACTTGAAGCACAGTGGTAGGGTTCCAAGAACAAGCCTCACAAGAGGTCAAAGCAGAAGGGCATGGTGTTTTTTATGACCTTGTCTCAGAACTGACATAGCTTCACTTTCAGCCTACTCTATTGGTCAGGGCAGACACTAAGCTTCACCCAGCTTCAAAGGGAGGGGTCGCAAGCTCTGCCACTCTATGGAAAAAGAGTCAGCATCACTGTAAATAGAATGTTTGAGATGGGATCTATCACAGCAGCCGTCTTTGGAAAACTCCTTCATCCACAGAGAGTAATAATAATTCCACCAAGTCTTTGCTTGTTGTTTTCAAGTTTTTCATAGTTTCTTTTAATACAGTTTTAATTATAATAGAGTCAGTTTTATCACTCTTTTCCCTTTTGGTTTGTACTTTTTTGTTGCTTTTCTAGGACTTCATTATTCTATCCCATTAAGTCTTATACTTAAGACTTTAGTTTAGAGGAGACATATTTCTCTACATTGTGTAAGATAGGGTCTAATTTTTTTTCTTTCCATAGGGAAAGCTTTTGAAACTTGTGGTATTTACTGTACTTTTTCTTTCTTTAAAAAAAACATTTATTTTCCCTACGTCTTTTTGATTGACTTAAAAAAATTTTCCTGACCCTCACCACCACCCCCTGCCGCCATTTGCTCCATTTCCTGCTTTGGAAAGTATGTGTTTTATTTTTATTTTTAGTGGTCACACTTATAATTTTAACAAGTAAACTTAACAAAGTCTAAGTTTTATCTGCATCTCTACCCTTATCTCCCCAAATATAAGGACTTCTTTAGAAGGTTTTAACTGCAATAACCCCCAATAGTCTATACTGCTGTGATATAATTTTCTTTTCTTGCTTTTATATAAATAAGAACCAGTCACTGTTGTTGTTGTATCTATAGCCCATGTTTATTAGAGATATCTGTATGCTTGCACATGTCTTTGTTCACTATTTTTTTCATCTCACCACATCCTTCTGGATTCAATTTCCTTCTTCCTGAAGAGCATGTTTTAGTAGTTCTTTTAGTGATGCTTTAGGTGTATAAACTCTCTCAATATTCTTGTCCGAGAATAGCTCTGCCATTTGAAGACAACATTCCATTCTCTTTTTTAAAATTGATGCATAGTTGATGTACAATTTTACGTTAGTTTACAGTGTGCAATGTTCCATTCTCTCTTGCCTATATTGTTGCTGATCAGAGTTCTTCATAATCTAACTGCTGTTAGTTTGTAGGTATTTTACTTGTTTGTTTTTTGTTTAAACATATTCTCTTTGTACTTGATGTTCTCCAGTTTCACTCTGTTTAGTCTAGATGTAGATATCCTTTTCACTTGACTTGGAGTCATTTAATCTAACAACTCATCTGTCATCAATTTTGAAAATTATTCACCATTTCTCTTCAAATATTACTTCTTCCTCATTCCATTCTCTCCTTCTTGAATTCCTATTAGATTCATTCTAGCTGTTCTCATTCTGTCTATCACATCTCTTAACTTACCAATTTTCCATGTCTTTATCTTTCTGTGATTCATTCTGTATAATTTCCTCCACATTGACTTTCAGCTCATTAATTCTTTCTTCAGCTTTGTCTAATTTGTTGATTAAACCATTCATTGAGCTTTAATTTTTGTCTTATTTTATCATTTTTAGAAGATCTATTTGATTATTATTAAAATTTACTTTTCTGGGCCTATGAAATCTTTTACTTATTGAGTTTTATTCTTTCATATTTTTATTTTAGAATCTTGAATTTACACTTCTTTTCAGATTTTTATTTCTGATGTCTTTTTTTTTTTTTGCGGTACATGGGCCTCTCACTGTTGTGGCCTCTCGCATTGCGGAGCACAGGCTCCAGATGCGCAGGCTCAGCGGCCATGGCTCACGGACCTAGCCGCTCCACGGCATGTAGGATCTTCCCGGACCGGGGCACGAACCCATGTCCCCTGCATTGGCAGGCGGACTCTCAACAACTGCACCACCAGGGAAGCCCTCTGATGTCTTTAAGTGTCCATTATTTCTGTTGAGTCTTCTATGTTGTTTAGAATGGAAAATTCATTGGTGTGTTTTAAAATTCCTTACTGTGCTCTCATTTTCAGTGAGAATAATGTGGCCTAGGTTAAGGAAGGTTAATTTTCCACTGTTTATGTTGGGTACCTCAGCATCTCACCAGGCTGGGGAAAACTTTATGTTAAATTCTCATTCAGCAGATTTGTAAAGCACAGAGGTGGTGGAATGCAGTCTCTCAACCTATATATCATGCTGTAGGGTTTCAATTTTTCATGGGGATCTTTTTTTCCCCACGAAGATCTCTGAATATAGATAATCTTCCTTACAATCTTGACTAACCAGGTATGGGAGAATTGGGGTGGAGTCATTTGAGAATTCTGACTTTATGCAAAATGTCTCAGTGTCAACATCCCACCTTGGGTGGGCCAAAAACCTAGTTCCTAAGCTCTGAGAGGCACAATCCCCAAGTCATTAGTATCTCCCTCCTCCTTTCCTCTCATTCTGTTGCCAGGCCAGATACAGTTTCAGTTCCAGCACTCACAGACATGGCTTTCAGTTCCCTCTTCATTTTTGGAAACTGATTTTTCATTCTTTTGTTCTTCCTGTCTTTCTTTCATATACAGTTATATATTTAATTCACCATTATTATTAACTTAGAGTTTCCGTTGCTTTATAGCATTAGAATTTCCATAATACCTCGGTCTACTCTATTGTCAAAACTATAAGTATCTGGAAGGATTGAGTATACCTTCGGTGAAGCTTGGGAGTAGAGTTTTCCCATGTTCTTGGGAGCTAACCCAGCCAACTAAAAGATTATTCTCTGGATTCAAGTCACAGGATCACTTATAAGTGACAAAACCTCTTCTAATAGAGTCAGTTTTGGATGGCATCCTTGAGGGTCCTGACTTTCACTGACATTCTCTAAGAGAGTGTTTCTGGGAATGTGCTTGCAGGATATTAATACTTTTTAAAGAAAGATTTTATGTTTACATAGGTTTGAGAAATGATGGGTTAAACCAATTTAAACCAAGTTTTTGTATTGTGGCATTTCTCAGAAAAGAAGAGGGAAGCAGCTGCCTTTAGCCTCATTCCTGAATATAAAAGGAAGTAGAAAAGGATCATGTCTAAATGAACAGTGGATGGAGACATGGGACAGGAATCAGAAAATCAGGGTATCTCTGAATCCAGCTCCAGAAAGCAGCAGAGATTGATTTTTTAAGGCTGCCTCATTGGTTTGATTCCAAGCATGTGCCTATCCATTTAGCAAGAACTCCATTTAGTTTAGTTATTATATAAGGAAAACACTCCTGTGATCTACATGATAGTGACTTATTGAAAATCAATACACCTTTAAAATTTTGAATTCATCTCAGGTCAGGTAGCCTAAGAGAGAAGAGATGAAAAATAAATGTTTTCTATTGTGATTGTCATGACGACCTCTTTTATAACAGTAGGTAATGTCTATTGAATACTGACTGCTTTCCAAGTGCAGTTCTAGCACTCTAAAGGGTGTGTAAACCTCAAAACAGGTCTGTGAAGTTGGTGCTACAGTTAGCTCCATTTTACAGATGAGAAAACTGAGACACAGAGACACCACGTGCCACCTCCCTCTCTACTGCTTTATTTCAACTGGCTTTTCATTATGGAAACCAAGGTTTTTGGTTTTTTAAAAGTTTTTTTTTTTTTTGCGGTACGCGGACCTCTCACTGTTGTGGCCTCTCCCGCTGTGAAGCACAGGCTCCAGATGCGCAGGCTCAGCGGCCATGGTTCACGGGCCCAGCCGCTCTGCGGCATGTGGGATCCTCCCGGACCGGGGCACGAACCCGCGTCCCCTCCATCGGCAGGCGGATCCTCAACCACTGCGCCACCAGGGAAGCCCCTAGATACCAAGGTTTTAAAGATAAATGCTGACTTTGTGGCTCTGAATCTAATGCATTTTTGGTATCTGTCTTGAGTACAGAGCAAGATGGAAGCTGTCATCTAACCACAGTTGGTTAGTAAGATACCCACTCTTCTGAGGTTTAGATGTCTTAGGTCTAGACTTTTGGCGACCACATGAGGCTGCGCAAAACTTCACCTTCTTAGATCCATGTTTCTCTGTTAAAAAGTGTTTATAATATTTGGCACATCTACCTCCTAGGGTTGTCAGGGTAATTAAGTGTAATACATTTGGAAGTTCTTTGTAAAGTCCTGTGCAACATATAAGTCACTATCACTGTCAATGGAACATAGCTTTGTTTTCTTTTTTACTTCTGTTGTGAATCCAAGTGAAGGCCATGATCCTAGCAGAGGACAGGACAGCCTAGTATGTCTGGGTTAAAGGTGTGGGGTGGCTACTGACTTTCAGATGCTCCAGGGTGTCAGCAATGGTGAGAGAAATTTCCATCCCTGTTTCGGTCTGAGAATCAGAACTGGGAGCTTTCTTCAGCCTAAATCCAGCTCTAGCCTGGATTTGCTTGTCATACTTTTAAAGTAAATACTATTGTCTTTTACTCCAAAATGTCTTGATGAGAATGTGTGAGCCTTTTGTCCATGGGAAGGTTAATTTTCAAGGAATGTTACGTATTTTATTGTTTTTCTCCCCATCAGGCAATCTCAAGATTTTTTACAAATAAAAACAGAAATTTTAAAGAAAGAAGCATACTGTACTTAAGTTTATTTATAAAAGCAGAGACCCAAACAAGTCTGCTTGTCCTAAATCTGCCCAACAACTCGGGTAATAAATATTTCTGTATTTGTTTTCGGAGTCCATCTGAGTGGTCAGACATGTCTGATTTAGGCTTAGTTCCCTTGGAACCAATGCATTTCCTTTTCCTCTTACCACTATCATGTTTTTCCAGGAACCTCTCCGAAGGTCTCTCAGACCCCAGGATTAACTCGTCCACTTTGCTGGTGAGTATTATGTCCCATGTTAACAAAATAGATGGGAAAACCTGGGATTCTGAGTAAAGACAAATTCTGCCCTGAATAGTATTCATCTATTCATTCGTTCAAGTCAGCAACCCAGCCATTCAACAAATACATATTCAGTACTTAACTATGGGTCTGCTCTTATGGACCTTATATTCCAGTGGAAAGGAAGAGTGAAACACACAATCACTTACATCATTTATTCTTTCATTAGGGAACTTTGTTAAGCCAATTGCGGTATCAGGTACTTGCAACTGCTTGGGAAGAAATAGAGGACATAATTGAGTATCTGCTGGAGGCCTTATTATGGGAGTCAGTGTGCAAGACAAAAGACCTTTTACTATTTGGAGAGTTATTCTATTGCTCAAGGCTGAAAGAGTTGTAGCTATTTCTTGGGGAGAGTTTGGGTTTGGGGAAGAGAATTGAAAGTGACAAGTATCTGTATTTTTCTTTTGAGAGCCAGGTAAGAAAGAATTGAGTTTAAATATCAGAGAGGATTGAGCTTAGACCTGGAGAAGGAATATCTAGAAATGGTGAGAAATTTTGGACCTCATCCAAGGAGGTGTGGGCACAATGCTGCAGAGATGAGTCATGGGATTTGAGGGCGAGGGTGTTGCCAAGGGTAAGGAGAGGGGTCCCAAGCCCTGGGGTTGTTTGACTTTCTTAGGCCACTCTTCGTGTTTCCACCATTAGACCATGTTGTGTCTTCAGCTTCAACTAGCTGCGACACTCATTTCCTTTAACATTCACCCCAGCTGCGTCTTGCATTTTGTCTTTCTTAGAAGTATTTGATTTTTTTTCGCAACATTTTCCATTTTTATCTATGATGATCTATATCTTCCTGTCATAGCTGGAAACATGATACCAGGATTGGGCAACCCTTCAGTCTCTTTCTCTTGGGTAAAATCTGAAACAGAAGAACCTGAACCCGTCTGTGATCTCTGCAACATTTTCTCACTTTCTCCATTGTCACTTTCTAATTTTGCAGGGGAAAATGTAATCCATTTACTCTTAAAATGACTGTATTTATCCAAAGTCTTCTTGGCTTTGCACCAATTCCTCTTGGTCTTTATGGTGATAAACCATTCACATATCACTTGGCATTTCTGGCTTTAATATCTAGCCAATTAGTTTGGTATTCTTTAATTGTTAATTTTCAGGGTGGGGTACAGTTGCTGGTTTTCTTTATTCTATAATTCTGCTGATTCTGGTGACATTGATTTCCTGTATAAACTAGAAAATAAAAGAAAACAAATGAGTAATTTATTTAGATTTCATTTCTAAAAGCCTGAAAATTATAATAAATTATCTGAAGAGTGGAAGATCAAACCAAAGGAAGATGTTTACTGAAGCTATGGATGATCATATATAACAGAGGCACCCCTGTCCCCACCTAAAGAGGAAAGGTGTGCACCAGGCATTTCCTTTTCGGAAAACAACAAACAAGACCAGTGCTTTGGAAAGTATGCATTTAGGACAGTACGGCTATTGTCACATCCCTGATGCTAGTGTGATGACTAAGATGGGGAACTCATCACATGTCACTTAAATCATTGAGCAGCCCAACTTCCTCAGAGAACTTGGGAAATGCTTTTCATTTCAGAAATAAAAACAGCTGAAAATCAGCCCTGCCGGATTTGAAGTCCAGCTCATTGCATTCTCATTGATCCCCTAGTGTCTCCAAATTGTCTTAGGGCTTTGCAGTATGTAGAGGAGGATTTTGAGAAGGCTTTTGATAACCAGCCATGCAATTTGAGAGTGACTAAGTGAAGCAGAGATCTCATTTGACTTTAGCATTTTCAGTACAGTGCGTTCTGGCAATAGAAGTTAATAAACCATTAAATTAATAAATACATGAATAAAGCTATTACATGTTTAGAAGTTTCTAATAGGAAATTGTTTTAGGAAAACAATATAAAAATAAATCTCTCCTTATGTTTCACTTTATTTATTTCAGTTACGTGCTTCATTTTTAACTTAGAGTTTTACTAAAAGAGATGTATTGTGTCAAGATTTCATTGTGCATCATTCTTTATGGGTGATATCAACCCTTTAGGGAAAAAAAATCCTAATTTGCCAGCTTGAATTTGTAGATATGAATATGGTTGTGCTTTCCTAGGCAAACCATTATATTTGGGTGGTTCCTTTTTGAAGCCCTAGTTGTAGAAAAGTAAGAAAAGTATTTTATATCTGCTGATATTCTTGCTTCTGAGTCATGCAATACAATATTGGAAAGTACAAACTGCTGTGGTTAATTTCTTCTGCATGAACTTAAAATTTCAGGGTTGCTTTTTTCTGCCATTCTAGGAATTAACATTGTAAAACAACAACACCTTTTAAGGAGATTCTGATTAAACAAAGATTATCGTGCATTCTGAGATCTTTAAAATTTCCAGAGTGCCTGGCCAGCATGCATTCTTATGGGAAAACAGTGCTGTGAACTTTTGGGGCTATAACTATCCTGACCCAGAAAAGCAGAGGCCAGAGAGATTGAAGAAATAAAAAGTCCGTTTTAATCACCTGCACAACCTCAGAAGTTGTGAAATGCTGGAACCTGTAAAAACTGACTTCCCATCCTGATTTCTAGGAAGTGTTTTTGTTTCATCAGAATAAGACTTTGTGATCTCAGCCCATCTCTTTTCTACTTTCTCTTTCCCAACTGCCTTGTCCCCTTAAAAATCTCCACAAGGTCCTAAAGCTATACAGCTTTGCTCACGAGGTCTTTAAATGACTTTCAAGTTGTGGAGTGGATGTTAAATGTTATCACCACACACAGAAAAATGGTAATTATGTGAAATTATGGAGGTGTTACCTAAGCTTATTGTGGTAAACACTTTGCAATATACACATATGTCATATGTCAATAATATCTCAATAAAGCTGGAAAAAAATGAATGACTTCTTCTGCATCATTTCCTTTTATTCCATCATATGGTCCTTTGAGTTTCCTTAGATGTGCGACACCTACAAATGCAGCCCCTGTGAAAGTATTTGGGACTTTATGCTTTCCTTCTGTGTCCTCAAGAGTACCAAACTGAAGGAGCTATGATACAGGGTGATTTTTAGTTCATTTTACTGAACCTTGACCCAAAGTATTTAATAACAATTGAAATGCAGAGAACACATGGTTTCTATGTGGGCAAATCTATTCGTTCATTTATTTTCCAGGACCTTCAGCCTTCCGTGTGTCTGTAACACAGCTAGGGGAGAGAAAGGGGAAGGAAGGAATGAGAGAATTTCAAAGACTGACGGTTGTAAGCACATTTCTAATCATTTAATTTACCAAGGTTGTATAATTTCTCAATTCTGTTCACATGGGTGTGTGGAGAAACCATAGGAAATAAAATGAAAATATTTATGTTAGGAAATTAGGCAGGTGAGTATTTTCTCCTTGACACTATACTTCTGTTTTAGGATGATGATGATGGTGATGGGTGATGGTTATGATGATGATGATGGTGATAATGATGATGTGTGTGTGGGTGTGTGTGTGTGTGTGTGAGAGAGAGACAGACAGACAGACAGACTGAGAGAGTTAAAGAATGGGAGAGAGACTGGGAAAGTAGACAGAAGGTGGGAGACTCAGAGAGGAAGACAGATAAAGAGAGAGAAGAATTAATCCTTGTTTCATTTCAGGGAAAGAAATTGATTTCAAAGCTGTAGCAAAAAATATGGTTAATAAATTGACTTATATCTAAAAAGTGTAAGGTTAACAGAGTGTCAGTTTAGACACTGCATATATGCTCACGTTCGAGGGAGAAGGGAGCTGAGGTCACTTAACATAGCCAGTGGACAGATGGAACTAGAAATTAGCAATAGCTGTTTCTTATTCAGCGGGATGCAAGAAGACTGTTATGATTATCCATGGAACTGATGGAGAGCATTGATACTCTGTGAGCATTCTCTTCTTCTGATGATGATGATGAAGAATATTTATTGAGCACTTCATACATACTTGATACTAACCACTTGATATCAATTGACTCATTTAGACCTCATGGCATCCCTAGCAGTTTCCTTCTCATTCTTCCCCAATTCCTGGAAGAATTCCTGGAATTTTTGATCTAAAGATGAGGAAACAGAAACCCAACAGTAGTCAGCTAGTGAGGTTGAACCAGGATTCAAACCCATGCAGTCAGCCTCCCATGCTCAGCTCCTGTCACCAAGCTGTGCTTGCCTTGAGCTCTAATTTCTTATTTCAATTTTGCTGTTTGCAGGAAGCTGAGACTTTTATTGTCCTTGGCAGCAGTTTTTTATTTGCATCATAACAATGACCCATGTCATAGAAGAAGTCATACTGGGAGGACTCGGGGTAACCGCGTTAAGACATTGTGGGTGTTTAAAGATAGAAACAGCCCGTGTCTTTAGTGAGTAACAAATGGAAAATTGTGTTTGCTATTTTAGGTCACTTCTCTAAGTCAGAAGAGAGGAGGGGTAGAAAAAAAACTGTTACCGTGGGAGGTGTCTGAGATGGAAAGACTGTTTAAATGCAAAGGAGGACTGTGTGGCATTAAATGATGCAACAGAGTCTAGATCTGGGGCTGCAGGGCCAGGTGTGGTGTCCCATGAGGCCCCCCGGTTCTGCCCCCGCACCTTCCTCCAGGCAGCCTTTCTGAAAGGTTCTGCGTTTAATTCTCTAGCTTGACATTTCCCCATTTAATACCAAGCCCAGGAATTGGGGAGAAATCAGAAGGAACCCTTGGAAGCTTGTTGTACCTGCGGCATCCTTCTGATGTCTGACTTAATTTCACTTTTCTCTCTAACCCTGAACTGAAGTTCTACTGAGATCTGAGATCTGTAAGTCATCCCTGAAGTTGTCCCCGCAGTTTTGCTCAAATCTTTATAGATCAATGAGTGGCTTATAGAGTGTAGAACACCGTTCTTCAGAGTGTGTGAAATGTGTCCAGAGCAACTGCAGCCGTCTGGACAGATGGGGTAGTGGTTAAAATGCAGGACCCCAGGCCCTTCCCCCATCCGCAGAATCAGCCAGCAGAGGAAGAGGTTGGGAGTTTGCCTGCTCTAAATGGAGCACCTCAGAGGATTCTTTGCACAAGGTCGCTTGCAGCTCATCCCTTGATGGGTTTGCTAGTTCATGGAGATAACCTTCTCAGCTAACAATTATTAAATGAGTTTCTGCTCCAGTAGTGCTGTGAGGGGTCAATACCGGGCCGTGTGCATTGACGACCGACTGCTCCCACCATGAGTGGGGTCCAAGTTCATCAAATGAAATTCACATATGCCTGAAATAAAGAGGTGAACTAAACTCAGACAAGACAGATTCTCTCATTGACCTTTTCTAACTGTATCCCCAAAGGGTGGGAGATAGGATTTTTGAACTAGTATTTCCCTAATCAGGTAAATCAATCTTTTCCCCTTTCACAGAATTTGACTCATAGACACTTACTTAAAACCTTTCGAAATAGTCTTTAATACAAATCTGGGGTTTCCCAACTTTTAAAGAAATCGCAATGCTTACAAAACCGTAAATATTTGTAAATCCTTGCAGACCATATGGGTAACTTTTGGTAGCACACGCTTCTGAAACAGCACTTACCTTGCAGGAAATTTCCATCAAGATTAATAGTTATCTCCTACGGAGATGGAGTGATTAAAAGCATAAATTGAAGTGTTGTTTATTTTGTTCATTTCGAAGAAAGAAATACAATCTCCCTAAATGTCTGGTATTTTAATAGGAAGAATAGGTATTTTGAGAATTTTTAAAAAAAATCTAAAAACTTATGTTTGAGCTATTTTACACGGGCAGAACAAGAGATTTTCATTGCCACTGCAGGGTAAATTAAGAATACTAATAGCAATGTTGTTTTGGTTTCCTGACAGGGTTCATGAATCTTTCTTTGATTTAGTAATTGTTCCTACAACATCTGGCGACTAGTGGTTTCAAACATAGTCACTTGTCTGATGGTTAAACTGGAGAAGGGGTAGAGAGACATTAGTATTGCTCACAGGGAGGATTACCAAATACTGCATGAAACATACTTACAGGAAAAATACATTCCCTGTTTATCCCAGATTCAAGCTGAAGTGGCCATACTTTTTAGTTTTATTTGTTTATTTGCTAAACCGGTTAACCCCACTCACTGGAAAAAAGTAATAGAAGCATTTGAAGAAAACCAGGATACTGAGAACATTTGTTTCTCATTATTACTACTGGAGTTACTACAAACACCTTCACTGTTCATGGAAGTGCCCTGGGTTGCCATCCTTGGCCATCAGAGGCTGCTGCCCTCCCAGCTGTTCCTGGTAGTATGGCTTTCTTAGGCGTTCCAGCTTATCAGTGGCTGGGAATTGGCCTTTGTGAAACGATTCAGGGTTACAGCACTTGCATGTGAGCCTATATCTCCAGAGTCAAGTCAACTCAGGGTTCCCCCTCTTTATACTTTAAGGGCTTCTTCACACAGAGGCTCACGGGCTGACCCCAGGCCTATGTATACTTACACACACCTGCAGATGTACACACGCTCCCCTCTGTCTCATTTCATAGATAATGTATTTACTTATGACTTATTGATTAACACGGGGCCAATGCACTTTTTTAAAATCTGAAGCATAGTTGATCACAGTATTGTATTAGTTTCAGGTGTACAGCAAAGTGATTTGGTTATATATAGATATATAGTAGTTTTTTTTTGGTTCTATTCCATTATAGTTTATTACAAGATATTGAATATAGTTCCCTATATACTTACTATACTAAATAATAGATCCTTGTTGTTTATTTTATATATAGTAGTGTATATCTGTTAATCTCCTACTCCAAATTTATCCCCACCTTCCCCTTTGATAACCATATGTTTGTTTTCTATGTCTGTGAGTCTGTTTCTGTTTTGTGAGTAAGTTCATTTATACTATTTTTTAGATTCCACATATAAGCGATATCATATGTCTCTCTCTGACTTACTTCACTCAGTATGACAATCTCTAGGTCCATCCATGTTGCTGCAAATGGCATTATTTCATTCTTTTTTTATGGCTGAGTAATATTCCATTGTATGTATGTACCACATCTTCTTTATCCATTCCTCGGTCAATGGATGCTTAGGTTGCTTCCATGTCTTGGCTATTGTGAAGAGTGCTGCTAGGAACATTGGGCTTCATATACTTTTTGTATATTGTCTCATTTAATCCTGCATTAGCCTTATGAGGACAATAGTATTTTCTCTATATATTTTGAATCAGATAGTTAAGACTTAGAAGGGTTAGGTAACTTGTCCATAGTTCATAAAAATTCAAATGGAACACCTACTCTACAGCCCAAGCTCTTACCTTTTCTATAAGGTGTCTCTCTTCCATTCTCCCTTCATGCCCCACCCCCCGATTCTGTATCTCCTGTAAATCAAAAAGGGATCTTAAGAACTTACTATGAAATGAACCGATTCCCTGGGTTTTGGGGTCAGGCTGTTTTGGTGAGCTGTCCTATTCGGGGGCAGCTTATTGAAACTCTCTGAGACTCAGTTTTCCTAATCTTTATAATCGGGATACAAATAGTGCCTGTGTAAGTTTATTGGGATGGTGAAATGAAGAAAGAAATAAAAGAGAGAAGAGAGGAAAAAAAAAAAACCAGAACAACGTGGGGTTGGGGAAAGAGGTTAATCTTGCCAGGGACCTGGGATGGGGCCATGTTACACCAAGCCTGATTTTTCAGTGTGAGGTTTTTGGAAGCTTTGCAGAGGAGTGATGATAGCTTTGAGAGGGACATGCCTGGCCCTCGGATTCATATATGGAATTTGTGTGTGCAACAGCCTCTGTGGCTTTTAAATTCACCATGGGAAGAGGAAGGTCAAGGCTTAGAATTCCTGAGAATTACTTAAAAATCTCTGGCTCATGACTAAGAAATATTTATGTTCTTTGTAGAATATACAGTTGTTTTTCTGAGCTTCTCTTGGGGGAAAGAGAGACCCCATCGACTACTTTTAATTTTTTTTTTCCCCTGGAAAACCAAACCAAACCAAACAAAACAATCTGAGCCAATACTTAAAGGCAAAGATTTCTGGGCTCAAATAAAATGTTCAGTTATTACAATTCTCTGAGCAACCTTGGCTGGGCTGTGCCACTTCTCTGGGCCTTTCTATCCCATCTGTACAGGAAACGGATTAACTAAGGAATTCCATGAACTTACGTGGAGCATCTGTTTCATGCCTTGCTGTGTGCTGGACACCTATCCACGGGACAGCCAAGGCCTCCCCATCACAGTGGGTGGGGGGGGGGGGGGGGGTGAGTGTGGGGATAGGAATCACATAACCCAGTACACATGAGTAGTGCTGCACCAGGTGGTGCATGTGCTGTGAAGAAAATAATGCCAGGCAGCAGAGGAGAGCGTGTTGGGGGCAGCCAGGAAGCAGGACCAGACATATCATAGAAGGCTTCCCAGAGGAGGTGGCATTTGGGCCCGTATTTGCATATGGTAAAGGAACCTGTCAAGAAGCATGTTACAGGGTGGCTCTTTAGAGCGTCTCCTTAACAGAATGCTAGGGAAGGAAGTCAAGGCAGGGAGGAACTTGGACTTTGTTGGAAAATGTGAAAGCTACAAGAAGATGCCTTTACTGGGTCTTCGTCTTCAGCTTACGAACACCTGTATCCTCCACATTGTATGTCGTGTGTGTGTGTGTGTGTGCGTGTGTGTGTGTGTGTACTGTATTCTTTTACGAGATGATCATTCAGGCGTGCCCACAAGAAGAGACCAAGATGATTCTCAGGAAAAATCAAAACAAAGCAAAGTTTATTATATTCACAGGTCCGGGGACAGGAGCAGGGCCATGTGGGAAAGACACCGGGGAGGTCGAGCTGCAGAAGGTAGGAAGGGGGTGGCAGCGCTCAGGCCATGGCCTTCACTGGGGTTTCCTCGGGAGAGGCAAGGCAGCGTGGATGCACAGCTTAGGATAGGCTAGTTGGAATAATTTCCATTGGCTTTAGGCTGTTGGGTTGGTCCCTAGTGCTTAAGGCAGAGGAATATTTTCCCCTGGGGTGTAAGGGCCAGGGAGAGGAGATGTCGCTCTGGATTTGTTAGTTTGCATGTCAAAGACACGCTCCTGGCTAGGTCCTTGGTGATCCCTAAGGACCAGAGCCAGAAAGGTTTGTTTTAGAATGCCAAAACATCATTATACACAGAAAATTTTTTAAAAATCTACAATTCAGTATATAACCATATCCTTTACTTAACTACATAGCAGGCACATGGAACAGGCACAAGTGCCCTAGGGTTCCCCCATTTTAAGTCCCTTATGACTAGTGTTGGGGAGATAAAAAGATGCCAGCCACGTCTGCCACCCCTACCATTCTTGCACTGATGCCAACCCCATCAGATCGCCCCACAGATGGCATCAGAGGGGAGGTGGACCCTTCTGGTCCCCATGGTCCAGCGCTCTGGGCTCACTTGGATTCTCTTGTAATCCATATTGTGTGACATTGACAAAAAACTGAAATGGACCTTGCAAATCAGAACAGAGTGGGTGTCAAAGGATTTGAGTGTAGCCTAGTCAGAGAAGTGGCAATTTCCACTGGATATGAGGAAGCAAACAGGGCATGTACTTGGATACAAATGTGTGGGGTGAGAAAGGGGGACTGGAATAGAAAGAGCACTTAGCCCCACGGTGGAGTGTCTACTCAAAGATGTCAGAGGGGGAGCAGTGTGACATGGAATCAAGGGTGAGGGTTAGAGTCTGGGAAGAGGTAGATGTAGGATTACAAAAAGTGTATTTTCAGTTGAATACTGAGGATCAGTTTGCCATTCCACTTGGCCCACTTACCTTGCAGGTGTGTAGTGACCTAGCACGTGACATGAGGCAGGAAGAGGTACTTTCCCTAGTATTTGCCATACCTGCTGCAGCAGCGTTAACTTCAAGGTGTGTTCTGTGTCTTCCCCTGCCTGGGCAGTAGCGCCGAGGGCATACACAGACTGCAGAAGGGCTTCCATCAGAGAGGGGGTTACCCAAAGTAAATCACTGCTTTATGTGTTTGCAAAAATCTACACAGAATACCTGAAGATTAAGAGTTTAGGACAGATGACAAAATATACTGTTTCTTAATTCACAAAGGCATCTACTCAGTGTGGGTCACACTTGGCATCATACAGCATACCTATTTTGATGTGTATTTGTGAGCAGGATATAAGTTCAAGTGCTAACCACAGGAAAAGGACAGCAAAACAACCAAACTCATCTAGACAAAGTGACTGTCACTCATCCTATTTTTGATGTTCTTGTTCTATTTTATATTGAATTCCCTAGAGTGTAGAGTGTAATAAAAATACCAAACTACTGATACGAAGGGTGGGAGAGGGTGAGGTTAATTCAGATCAATTGAGACCAACAAGATTATTCATGGGAATCCAAGCAATGTTGTACCGTGATTTGTCAAGACCACACAGGCGAAGTCACCACTTATCTAGCCTTGATGATCTTAAGTTGGGTTTTTCTTCTAAATTGAATTTATTATTTTACTTTTTCATCTGAAGAGTGTAGTTTCAGTGACTTTTGAACGTGATGCCTTTACTTAGCTGTGTCTAAGGAGCAAGAATAAACATGGCAAAGATGATTTGAAGGTGGCACTTTCTCTTTATTTGATATAAGGCATGAGAAATATGACCATATCATGATGCTGGTCTTATCAAGAGCGCCTTCATACACTTCCTTTTCCCTCCCATCAGCATCTCACCCTCCTCCCATTCTCCTGAATGAGCTACGCTGACAACCTACTGTGTGAGTTTCCATGTGTTTTCCATACTTACATAATTCAAATTTAAAATTATATAATCTCCATATACAGGAGGGTATGTCAGTTGTGGCAGTATCAACGTTTGGGGCCAGGTAGCTCTTTGTCACAGGGCTGTCTGGTTCATTGAAGGATGCTGAGCATCTCATCTCTCACGTCTACCCACTCTCCCCCGAGATGTGACAGTCAAAAAATATTCCCAGGTGTCGCCAATTGTCCCACAGGGAGCAAAATTACTCTTGGCTGTAAACCATTGATATGAAGGCTATTTATACAACTTATTTTTTCATAAAAGGAATCATTTTGCGCACTTTTTTGCATCCTGCTTTTCCCAATCAAAAATCATTGACAAATTTCTCACAAGTCAACTGTTATAATGCTATTTAATTATTTCTTTTTCTTTTTTTTGTTGTTCGAACATAGTTGATTTGCTTTAAGCAAATAATAGCCTTTCCAAAATTTCCCTTATTTAATTATTTCTAATCATTGCTTAATATTCTATGGATGCACATAACATTGTCCCATAAGCCTACTCCACCATTCTTTTATCAATGATTATTAACATGCTTTTCAGGTCTTGGCCTCCTAAAAGCAATGCTTCAACGAACACTGATATATGTGCTTTTACAGATTCCCAGAAATGGAATTGTGGCACATATATTTTTAATTGTAATAGATACTGCCAGAATGCCTGATGATGGCATTTGGAGAAAACTTTAAAAACTATAGATTATATAAGACTGATATCATTCTAAAACTTTAATAGACAAGTCTAGATAGAAATGATTATTTCAATGATAATTTTTAGCCTGAAAAGAAATGTGAGTAAATTGTAAAATTTCCTTTTTATAGCTCTAAGAATTACAACTCTTTGTTCAGGAGGAAGTTCAGATGACCAGTTATCAGGTCTTTCAAATGTCTTGTTTGTCGAAGTTTTGAGTGAAGACATCAATTACAATGAACAAAACATGAAAGAGAACTTGTATGCCCAGAGTGCTACTTTTTCCATAATCAGTATAACCCACGGTAAGTATTTCAAGTCCATCCATGAAAAGGCAATAAGGGGACTAAAGTTGAATTAGGTAATATAGTAATAAAATATACCTTGTGAGTTTCTTTAACATTAATGGTTACCCAAAACTCTGCAACTAACCTCATTAATCGAGTCAGCATTGTCTGAGTAATTAAATGATTGATAAAAGTAGTTCTCTGTTTGATACGTTGGGCATTTTAATATGCTATTTTATTCCCAAGTCAACAGGTCAGGATAGCTTTTGAGCAACATTATTTAATTTGTTCCACATTTCTCTCCCCCCTCCACCCTGCCCTCTTTAGAGAGTTATCTGGTGAAAGAAAAAAGCTAAACCTGGCTTCTGAATTCCAAGATCACACCGCCTAATGGTAAAGAAATTAGAAGTTGTTTTTTGGTGAACTTGACGGACTCAGCAATCTAGCAGTGGAGAAATATTTCTGATGGGTGTTGTGCTGTAAGCAGGTATTATCTTCTGTAAGTGGACACTGCTGGGTTCTTTCCTGTATTGGTTAGTGTATGGGGGGAAGGGTAGGACTAATTTAAAATTAAGCATAGTGTTTCTCTCCTCTTTATTAGGTTTACTTAAAAAAGTAGACAAGTAATGCATCTGTTTTGCAAACTTTAAGCTTTGTGGTGAACTTCTTGGTTACAGTGCATCAAAAGTGATGTACTAGAAGCTGTTGGGAGAAGGCGTGTGAACTCTGGAGGTCCAAGTCTGCTGAACTTTGGGCTTTTGCCTGAAGCCTTTTGATATTATAGGAAGGTCCTGTTCTGTCAGTTTTGCTTTTGTGATGTACTTGGACTTCTTGGATTCCTCCTTTCTTTTAGATTTAGATCATTTCTCTTAATAAGTAAGATTCTCTTTATGTCACTTCAAGTTTTGTTATATGCCAACCTGCAATGGAGTAATTGCATTTGTTGTATTTTTGTGTAATCTCTGGCATGACATTTATAAATAGTTTTAATTTAAAATAAGTATGTCACAAAATATGAAATATTTAGGGAAAAGACACTTTAAAAACTATCACCCAATTATTTAGAAATGGCAGATATTATTGTTTTGCTACCAATTTCATATGGTTTCTTTTCATATTATACATACAGTTTGAAATTCTGACTTTAAATAACTTAGCTTTAATGTGTAATACATGCAAAATTTTTAAAAAACTTAAAAGTGACTAAATGAAATGTTTAAATCTCTTCCTCCCTCCTTTGCCCCATGACAAATAACTCTCTTTCACAGAGACATCTGATATTTCTGTTTTTCTAATTTACTGCACCTTTCAGATACTTTCACTCTTTATAATCTCTTTCTTTATTAAGCAACATTTTAATGAACATTCTTACGCATATGTTGTTTCTCATATGTGTGAGTATTTATGTAGCAATAAACAGTTTATTTCTTGTTAAACAAGGGAAAAGAGTGTTTATGGGATACAGTTCTATCAGAGCAAAGCAAAAGCTGATCTTACATAGGGTTTGGGAAGCACTGAGTCCAGGGATTGACAGACTTCCAGAAGCAAGAGTGTTTAAGGATTGGTTGGTTGACCTTCAGCTGCGGAACCTTGGCATTTGGCATGTGCCTTTAAGAAGTGCAGTTACTAAACTGAATTTTCACTAATTGAAATGGCTTTGAAAAAAGTTGTAGTGGTGACTTGTTTATGTCTTAGGACTATGGCCAAAGAACAGTCCTCTTTTTCCTTTCTTGAATTTAGAGTATAGAAACTTTAAATTGCCATCTTCATGAGAAATTCATGGGAATGGAATTGCTGGGTCAAACAGTACTTGCATAGTGTATTTTGATCGACTTCCAAGAGATTTCCCAACTTATACTCCAACCAGCAATGAATATGTCATTATCCCATAACATGGTGTGTCATCGTTTTTGGTCTTTGTTAACCTGATAGGTAAAACACAGTACTGTATCTTCTTAAAGTTTGAACTTGTCTGTTTCTTAGTATAAGTGAAGTTGAGAAACTTTCTGCACAATTAAAAGCCATCATATTTATGTTCTATAATTTTTTTGCTAACGTCTGCCCATTTTTAACAGTTTTTAAAAATGTTGATTTTAAAGGACTCATATATCAATTAGTCCTTTACATTAAGGGCTTTAAATATTTTCTCTATATACTGTCTTTTGACTTTGTTTATAATGTTTGTTCAGGGTAGAAGGGCATATAAAAGCATGCTTTTACATAGTTGGATTGATCAATTTTTTATTGTCTTCCAGGTTTTATGTTATATTTGGAAAGAATTTTTCATTTTGAGATTATAATATTTATCTATGCTTTGTCCTAGTACTTTTACAGTATAATTTTCTATCATTCTTCTGGACTTTATATTGGTATAAGTATGAGGGAGAATTACACTTTTTCAGGTAGATTCTTAGTTGTCTCAACACTATTTGTTAGATAATACCTTATTTTTCCATTAATCTGAATTGTCATCTTTGCCTCAAACTAAATTTCCATAAATATGTTAATTTATTTTGGACTTTTCTCCTCTGATCCATTGATTTGTATGTTGACTTTTTCACTTAACATGATGCCATGTGCATCTTTCTGTTTGTTAATCAGGCTTCTTGCTTATCACTGTGGTATTTACATCAAGCAAACATCCTGTAATTTACTCAACAACTCTCTTTCTTGTTGCCCAACATTTAATATTGGGGGAATTTTGCTATGAACCAACAAATTAATTTCCAGAACTTTACCTCTATTTATTCTATAAATAACCAGTTGTGAAGGCTACTCTCTTAACCTGGCATTATCTGGCCACTATACCTGCTGATGGACATTTCAAGAGTCCAGCATCCTGTCTTCCACATCACAGGTGAACATTTTCTCATCTAAACAAGAGTTAGCCCTCTAAGTGAGTTGGTAAGAAAAGGCTGACAAAAAATCCTTCAACAACCAAGCATCTGCCATGAAATGGAAAAGAAAAATCTGTTGGATCTTTACACTTTTCTTTTGAATTAAGACATCTAAAACTTAAAGAGAAATGTTATACTCAGTTCCAAGCACTGGTTGAAAGTAGCTGGCTATATGACTATTTTCTTAAGAATGTACTTGCACTAAAATCAATTTTTTGTGTGGATGATTCAGATACATTTGTTGAGCCATCATGGAGCCAAATTTGTAAGTGTGCAGGTGTGTATAAAAATAGGTGGGGTGTGAATGTGTGTGTGTGTGTGTGTGTTGTATTACCTAGAGGACAACACTGACATGTATGTGCTTCCTAGAGCTGTTCTAATTTTTATTCATCATACAAGAGATTCTATTGATTTATATTAAGAGAGAGAAGAGTGTTATTAGCTATTCCTTTCCATAGCCACTGAAACGAAGTTCCAACTCAGAAACAAATTCCTTTTTTCTGGACTTAAGTTTGTTTCACTGGTTAGGGATGGATACATCTGGAGCCAGACAGATTGACAACTTTTTCTCTATCTGTACATATCTTAGAGGAAAGCTTCCTCTATAGGCGTTAAGTAGTGTCTCTATTTGTTACTTAAGTGAAATTTGGGTTCCATTTATGAGTCCCCAAATCCTCACTCGTTGTAAGTCATTCGTCTTCTTACACTGGGATTGATACGAGCTCCTGGCCACAGATAGTCAGTTACTCACCCAAGGTCGTATAGCAAGTCACTGCTGGGGAAAAGAAGTGATGGGTCAATAAGATAATGTCACCACTCTAAAGAAATGTCTTGTGTTGGTGAGGTAATGGTTATGAATCATCGCATGGACTCAGTGGACTCCAGAGAGTACGATTGCATATGACTGTTTAAATTACTTCTCATCCTAAAATTTTTTAAAAAGTAGAGAATAAAGAATAATGAATGACTGGTTAGATAGAGGTCTCCTATTTTGTTTCTGCCTCAGGCCAGTATCAATATTTTGGCTAAATTCAGAAAAAATGCAATGCTTTCTTCACTCCCGTGAATATGCTATATTCTTCTTCCAAAGGGTTGATAGATGAAGGAGAGAAATAGAGGACGTGGTGATCCAGCTCTATGTGGGAGTTATCACAGCCAATCTTGGTGATTTTAGACCACCATTTCTAGGATAGTCAATGATATCTCAAAGTGGAGAATCGCCTTAAATTTCATGAGATGAGATGTCAATAAAACTTGTTTCAGGGAAATAAAATGTAATGGTGATCAAATAAAGGTGTTTTTTTTTTTTAGGGAAAAAGGAGGGCACAAAGCCGGTGGTAAATAGAGTTGCTGGAAAACCCCACCATTTTGCTCCATCACAGAGGAGATCCCAACTGTCTTGAGATCCTTTAGGTTCCAACTTCTGAGGGTGGGATATGAAGCCAGATTGTGTCTGGAAGCTGCCATCTGGAACTACATTAACAAAGTCTAGGTGGGAGCTTGTCCTCTTTAGGGACTCTGGGATAAACATTAGATTCCCCATAAAAGAGTTGGAAATACAGGTGTCATTCAGGAGCCAGGCTGAACAAGTTCTCAACTTCAATGCCTTCTCAACATTTTCTAAGAACGCCAATTCTGAGCCTCATAACCAGAGTCTGATTCAGTAATTCTGGGGTGAGGTTTGCTAATATCTATTTTAACAAGGGCCTCAGCTGATTCCAGGTAAGGCTAAAGTTATGGTGCTCTTTGGCGTAAATGTGATCACAATACAATAATATGATAATATGACCCGAATAGTGACAATAAGTGATTCATTTTCAGGTGGTGATTTGAATTTTATCAAGTTCACACATTACAGATTTATACATCCATTCACTTCTATGTGCATATAAATACAAGCAAACAAATAACAAATGTATAATATGTTATCTGTGAGGGAGGGAATTTATTTGGTATTCTCTATTTAAGGGAAAAAATCAAGTTCTTGACATTTGATGAGAGTCCATTTAAAATTCCTAGTTTTCCTACAGACATTGGAGGGGGCTACTGAATGGTCCACCTTAAGACCGAAAAGGGCAAAAGTACAGAACGAAGGCCAAACAATGATTTCATTATACAAACGAAATGGGAAAACAATGAAATTCTATCCATCCCTCAGGACTGACTCCATTTAGACGTTAGAAGAGTGGCCTGGAGTGATCTCACACTTATGGGGTCTAGAGCCATCACTCCCGAGCAATTGTAGAAGGGTTATGACTGAGGATGAAAGAATCATTACATAAAGTTTTGAGTTTTAACTACCCTCCTGTTGGGTATATAAGAGATAAAATAATCAGTCCGGATGGCCCATCCCCTGGTGAATAGTGAACAAGGGGGAGCTAAGTAGGTGAGTGCAATCAGCCGGGAAGACAAAATAAGAATGTTAGTAATGAGTTTCAGTTCAGTTTTAGGGACCAACTGTTAAGTACATTAGGTGATGTCACAGATATTCTGTGATGAAGATGTCAGAAGGAGCTGGCTCAGGAAGGTTCTAAATGCACTAAAGAAGGATTCCTTCCATGTTTGTCACGGGTCCATTGCAGTTTACAGGATTTTCCACATTAAAACAGGTTTCATGTTATCCAGATTACAGATGAGGAAACTGAGTCTCATCGGGATGAAAGGACATCCACCTTTTTATTGTCAGAGCCTCTCATTCAGCATCTCACTCATGCACTTCAGCTCAGCTCTTGTTTATGGAGGACCACCCCTAAGTAAGGCGCAGTGTTGGGTTTCAAGGCAAGTGGATGACCTCTGACAGTAAAAATGGTTGCAGGAACCCCTTACCATGCCTTGGTCGTTCTTTAGTCTTCAGCAAGTCTGTGATGAATTCAGTGGAAAGACTTTGAAAATTGCTTAAAATTTTAATCATTAATATTGTCACAGCATTAAATTAGACAGATAACTGCGAAAGTGAACATTTTTTTTAAAGCAGGGAGCTCCCCATTATGTTGATTCACTTTACAGGATGGCCACCTACAATGTAATAGAATTCTGCCAACAAACCATTGTTCAATGCACAATAGGTGCTAATTACTCAGGGAGATGCACTTTTTCAACAAAGAATGGCACATTTCAATTGCCTTTTAGTAGATGCTTTGTCCCACCCCCTCAGCTTTTTACATCCTTTATATTTTCTTCAAAATTCATTGCGCTTACTGAGTTTGCTAATTTGTCAGAATAAGATTTTATACAATTTTACTTACATATTTGGTCATGTCCATCTTTTATTTCTAAGTTTATATATTTATATTTTCTGTTTTCTATTTGACTAGACCTGCAAACCGTTTGATGGGTAATTTTTTTTTCTACACAAAACCAGATCTTAGAAGTGTTTATTCTAGTATTTATATGTTTTCTAATTCATTAATTTCTGCTGTTATTTTTTTGCTCCTTTTGGTTTACTAAAGTTTCTTTTTTTGTATTTCCATTTTTTAACTGAACAAGTGATTTTCATTTTTTCTGGTTTCCTAATAAAAGGCTTACATGTTATGAATCTGCTTTAGTGTATAACTTTGTCAGCATTCCAGATATTTTGACAGATTCTGTTTTCACTCTCATTATTTTCTAAATAATCCTTAATGATGAGTTTGATTTTCACTGCAATCATTTTTGGTGTGAGAATCTGGACCTATGTTTTTTTGAGTTTGAGCATATATAGCATAATGTATAAGCACTACTTTGAAAATTCATTGTAAACTTATAGGAGATATATTTTCCTGTTCTTCTTAATACACAGCTTTTGCTGTAAACCAAATAAATCAATCATATTGTTATTTGAACCTCTTTCTCTCTTCCCCCCTTTTTCCCATGGGGCAACTATATTTGTGTATATTTGTAAGAGATGGAGGAAAGTGTAGTAAAGTCTTTAACTAACCTTGTGTTTCTATTAACTTCTCTTTGTGCCTCTGATAGTGTGTGATTGCTGTATTTTAAAGAATATTATTTGGAGCATAAAGCTATATGGCTTTTATGCTTTTTGTCTGGATTTTATTATTATTACCAAAATAATGTAACTATTCCAAGAAATAACTTTTTCTTTTAATTCTTCATTGCCTGAAAAGAATATGGCAACCCCTGTTTTCTTTCTTTCTTTATATTCATTTTAATTTTTTTTGACATTAGCTGCTGTATCTTTGCCTAATCACTTAATAATACTCACCTTGCAGTTTTTTTAAAGTGTTAAAGCTTTTAGATAATATTAGGTTGAATTTGATTAGTTCACTATTTGAGGGAAGGTATTTTTTACTATGGTGGTTTAGGTGAAGAGTGTATGTTATTATTACTGATGTAATTGTGCTTATTGTCTTTATCTTGTTTTATGCTTATTTTAAAAAAAAGTCTTCCTGTGCTTTCACTAGCAAGTTTTTTTTTTAAATATAGGTATGTTTTCTTTGCTTTTTTTCCTCTAGTGATTCTGTTTTAAATTCTACTAATAATTTGCCTTAAGTTGTTAAAATGCTCATATCAATATTTCTGAAACTATCAACATAAAAAATGAAGCACTATTTACTCATTAGCTTCTTTGTATCAATAAAATGAGGATATAAGTAGTCTTTTGTTCCCACATTTTATCCAGACCCACTACCCAGTTTTTCTTAGTGTCATCTGCGATATTAGAGTTGGTTATTATTTTTAATGAGTTTTATTAAATTGTTACAATGTTTTCCTCTCATTAAGTTGAAGTATATCCTCAACAAATATATTCAGGGATAGTTGTGTGGTTTTTGAAAACATCATTCAGGTACCTCATATACAAATGGCAACTTCTGGGGCCATAGGATCTTTGGATAACATCTTTTTCCTTCAAAACTTGATGGATATGGCTGCTTCTCACTGACTATCTATTTTACATTTGGTAGTGTATATACGTCCATGCTACTCTCTCACTTCATCCCAGCTTACCCACAGGGAGATCAGCTTGGTGCTTTGTGACCACCTAGAAGGGTGGGATAGGGATGGTGGGAGGGAGATGCAAGAGGGAGGACATATGGGGATATATGTATATGTATAGCTGATTCACTTTGTTATATAGCAGAAATTAACACACCATTGTAAAGCAATTATACTCCAATAAAGATGTTAAAAAAAAAACTTGATGGATAAGGTTTCATTGTATGAAGGCCTTTGAAGATACAGGGGAGAAATCCAAAGCACTTTTCTATACATGACAGAATTTTTATTAAATATTCTGAATTCTGATCAAACTCGTTTTCTACCCTGGAAATTTTTTTTAAGTATTGGTCTTTTCTATTGATTTTGCCTGAAATGTACAGGTTTTGATTAGCCATGCCAGGCCTTGCTGCAGATCAGCCCACTCTGTGGAATTAGTGGGGAGTCACTGCTTTTGCAGCATAATTCTTAAGGCCTTCAGGAAGGTAGAATGGGGTGGAGAGACACCAGTTCACTCGGAGCAGGACATCAGAATCCAATTTTGGATTTGTCACTAAATGCCATGTGAGCCACTGGACTCCAGCTGCTCATCTGTGAAATGGGGGTGTTGGAGAAGTTTCCCAAATTCCAGAATTGATGAAGGCATTCAACACAAAGAGGTAAACTTATTTGCTGTATTAGCATTGAAATCACTTTTTTAAATTGAGCTTACTGTTTTGAGTGAAAAAGAAAAGCTCTATGACAGAAACGTTGTAGAACTAAATAGGTACTTTACATATTGTGGCCAGCAAGGTAATGTCTCCCCAAAGATATCCACAGCCTAATCCCCACCTGTGAGTATATTACTTTACATGGCGATGGAGGATGAAGGTTACAGGTGGAGTTAAAGTTGCTGAACAGCTGACCTTGATAAGGGGATTATCCTGGGTTATCCTGGTGGGTTCAGTGTAATCAGAAGGGTCCTTACCAGTGGAAGAAAAAGGCAGAAGAGGAGGTCAGACTGATGTGATGTGAGGGATGTGAGAAGTACTCAACCAATTACTGGCTTTCAAGATTGAGGAAGGGGCCACAAGCCAAGGAAATGTTAGCAGCTTCTAGAAGATGGAGAAGTCAAGGAAACACATTCTCCTCTAGCACCTTCAGAAAGTAACACAACCCTGCCAGAAGCCTGTCTTTAACCCAGAGAGACCCATTGCAGACTTCCCACCTTCAGAACTGTAAGATAATAAATTTGTATTGTTTTAAGCCACTACATTTGTGGTCATTTGTTATAAGAACAATCAGAAAACTAATTCACATATATTACTTTTTTCATCCTCACAACAACTCTTTGGTATATATAGGTGGTGTTACCTCACTTTGCAGGTGAAAAAAAAAAATGGAGAATTGGAAAGTTTAAGCAACTTTTTCAAGATTTCCCAGGGGAGGCAGGATTCACTCAGGAATTAACCACAGAATCAACCCATTCTAAAACCCACCATAGTGTTTCTACACTATTTTCTAGGAAATTATATGGGGAAAAAAAAAAAAGATTTAGCAAGAACATCCCCTTGTAGTCTCCTGTAAAGGTACATCTTCCAATATACCTAATTCAGCATGTAATGCTCTGGTTGTCCTTAAGCACGAGAATGTTTACAATGCTTGGGATTTCAACATCTGATTTAATTTCATTTTGCCATCATGCCTCATTTCATAGAAACACAATTTTCTGTGTATCAAAGGATTACCCTGAAGCTTTGTCATGAACATCAGATGGCACTGGTAAGGTTAACTCTGACATTGGTCTCCAGATGAAACTGAGGCCCTTTCCTTAACGGTAAAGTACCATCGGGAAAAACACAACAAGGACAGTCTTGCAAAATGGAGCAAGCTGGTTTCAGAATTCACAGAGTGTCCATCAGGCCAGGTAACACAGGACTGGGGAGAGCTGCCTACCGGGCTCAACTTCAATATCCCGTCTTTAAAGGCAGGGTTGTTCTGGTTTTCAGATTGGACTTTGCGTGTAAAGCCATTGCGGGCTCTGTATGAGTAACAGCACCCACGGCCTCCTTCACTCATCCGACTTGGAGTCACTTTGGCAGCACGCGGTAGGTCTGCTGGCTCTTGGAAATGGGAAGGCTGAGGGTACATTGGGAATCAATGAGAGAAAGAGGAATACAAGACCCCAGGAGAGGCGCCAGCATGGTGAGCAAAAAGAAAAGCCTTTAGCAAGTGGGAGGGTGCTTGTTCACCAAGACCTCAGGTCACAGGGATGTGAGCTGTCTCTGGTGGGATCTTGACCTGTATATTAAATGCTTGGTGACTTAGAACTAGCAAACATATCACAATCTATATATTGAGTTTCTGGAGAAGAAAGTCAGGGCTGTACTCTATACAGTATAAGAATACTCTTCTGGTAGAGTAGACAGTGTCTACTCTACCAAAAGAGAAGGTCATGCTATTTTACATTTTTAAAGATTCATAATGACTATTAGGGAAGAAATTGATTCTAGAAAATATTAAATGGTGGTGTTTTTGTGACATTTCCATTTTTACTGGTGCACTGTTGACATCAAAAAGCCCTGGGGGTGGCTTCTGCATTCCCATAAGGGTATTTCAAAGCTTTAGAAAAACAGGAAGGTGTCCTCATTCACCCCAGTGCCAACAGTGATGGAGAGAACAGGGGCTCCGACTATGAAATGGTTTCCATCCTTGCTGAGTCTATAGTCTTATTTTATCAAGGCGACCATCAATTCTCTAATTCTCAGGACTTGAGAGAGAGGCATCCTGGTACTGGGGTCAAGCTAGGGGTTAGAGATTTATGGAGCCCAAGTCCTAGGTCCTAGGCCTGGCTCTGCTGGTAGCCAGCTGTGTGGACACATTAACCTCTGCACAGGGAACTCTACTCAATACTCTGTAATAATCTATATGGGAAAAGACTCTGAAAAAAATGGATATATGTATATGTATAACTGAATCACTTTGCAGTACACCTGATATTAAAATGACATTGTAAATCAACTATACTCCAAAATAAAATAAAAATTAAATTAAATTGAAAAAAAAAAGTGAGAATGGTAAACTAAATGAGCCCTAATGCCTCATTAGTTACAGAAAAAGAAATACATTTGTGATATGATTAGAAACAAACAGCGGATAATAGACATCTAAATGGTAAAGTATTGACAGCAATTAGTAATAATATTAATAATAATCATAGCTAACATTTTCTAAGCACTTACCATGTGCCAGGTTCACTAGATGCTTGAATTCCCACAACCACACTGTGATGATGGTCATAGTTTCTCCATCTTACAGGTGAGGAGACTAAGGCTTGAGAGGCAGGTCTTTGTCCAAGTCACATAACGAGCTCCTGGCAGAGCCTGGTTTCAAACTGTGGTCTCTTGGGACCCCGTGTCAGTGCGTTCAATTGCTCTGCTTTGCTGTCCTCAGTGAATATGAACAATTTGAGGTAGAGGGCATGGACAACTAGGTTCCTAGGATAGAAATCGACAGTTCAAGAGCAAACCAGGATGAATCCTTAAAGAAGGAAGGCCCTGAATTACAGGGCTCAGTGAATCCGAATTAAAGGACAACTTAGGGTAGGGGTGGGACTGGCGAGAGAAGGACAAATGTCCCTGCTGACATTCTTCATCAGTGTGACACCAGGCAGTGAGACAGACCCCCAGTCGTGTGCACACCTGTGCTTTAGATTTACGTGGATTATCTGAGTATGAACAAAATTTAGAATTTTACCACCGTTTTCACGATGGCCATACTCCATATAGTGAAATGTATGAAAACGTTTCATTGGGATTTGATACTTTTTTTACATGTCTATAATAAGAGGTGGAGAAAAATTGCATACACTCACATTCTCAGAGTGCTCACTGCAGGCAACGAGGGAATGGATGTTACAGGTGGGAGTCAGAATCACCTTCATAGTTTCAAAGGCTTTTAAGTTCTTTATTTGCAAATAACATTAAACGAAAAGTTCAATTCTATGTCCTTCAGTACAGAAAAGAGGAATTCATTATAAAGGCAAGGGAGGAAAATGTTCTTCCTTTTACAGGCATATAGTTCCCTTCTTCAACCTTCCTCCACTCATGGCTTAGTTTAGAATTTTCCCTTGTAAAAAGTTCTTGTTTCTCAGATCTAAGACACTCAGTAGTGGGCACATTCAGTTATTCAACTGGGAACATTTATATAAACTCCTCATTTTAAAATAAAGTAATAAGATTGAGTAAAATCAGCACTGGCTTCACATAGCCTCCTTATTTAGGTTAATCCAATCAAGGAAGCTCTAACCTTTAGCTGCTGTATTTCAGAAGCGTGACTTTTGAAGTGGTGGTCAGAGGCGGCAGAACACTGATGCCCTGAAGGGAAAACTACTGTTACTTTTTGGGTCCACGGTCATAGGATTTGCCCCTTATTTTATTTGATATTTTTGATGAACACATTTATATGTTCACCACATTTTTGACGTGGAGACTGGGACTTATATTTAAATCATGAAGACCTTAGTTTAAAGGCAATAGGAAAATAAATTTTTTTTTTTTTTTTTGCCTATTTAACGTTATAAACCTGTGGACAAAACTTAGAGAAAAAATCCTTCACTGTAAAAGTAGAATCCTACTTTTTTGATATTAGTAGGATAGGACCAACACTATGATAGGTTGTGTTGGATTTTACATTACGCCATAATTTACACTAGATTCAATTTCACCGCTAGCTCATTCATTTCATGGGATACTGAACTATCCTATCACTTATGAGAAAGACAAAGCACTGCTTTAATATAACAGAGTTCAGGCCAGTCAGGTTTCATCCCCAGCTTTTGGTGAATTTCCAAAGGAAGGGCAGTGGCTAGGCTGCAACCCATACCCTCGTTCCATGATGAGAGAATGGGCTGGGACCTCAGTCTTTTCCATATGGCCTGGGTCGCACCCTTAGAAAGACTCATTCTCCAAGTGGTCAAAAAAGGGAAATTTTGTCTCCTTTTTCGCATGTAAGCTCCTCAATTCTGAGGTAGTTAAGGCACTATTAAATAGAATTTAGTGAGAATTTTGAAATGGACACACAGTGAGCATTTCCAGCTCAAAGCAGGATAACAAGTGGTGAACATGTGAGTATGAAAACAAATGGCTATTGTTATAGGCTGCATTATGTCCCCTCAAAGGACATTGAAGTCCTAGTCCCCTGTACCTATGATGTGACCTTACTTGGCAACAGGGTCCTTGCAGATGATCAAGTTAGGATGAGGTCATTAGGGTGGGTCCTGATCCAATATAGCTGTTGTCCTTATAAAAAAGAGGGACATTTGGACACAGAGACAGAAAACACAGAGAGAAAAAAATGTGAAGACACAGGAGGCATGCCATCTACAAGTCAAGGAAAGCCAGAAACTGCCAGAAACCAGGAGAAAGGTCTGGAACAGAGTCTCCCTCTCAGACCTCAGATGGAACCCACCCTGCTGATGCCTTGACCTCAGACTTCTGGCCTCAAGAGCCATGAGACGGTACATTTCTGTTGTTTCAGGTCCCCGGTGTGCAGTACTTGTTACAGCAGCCCCAGCAAACTAATACAGCTGTTTTATTCCCAGTTCAACCATTTACTTTGAAAATTTTAACAATGGTAATTATCAGTAAGTTTTCAAGCCAGACAATTGAGGCCCTGTGTCAGCAGTCACTCTGGGCGGATAGGACCAGACAGCATTGCTGAGTTACTCTTAAACCAAAATACTAAGAATTCTACAGGCGAGTTTTTACAGAGGTGAATGTCCTTAAGGCTGCTCATGCAAACGCTGATAGAGATTGGTGAACTGAGGTTTGGTTTCTTTCATCTTTTCTGACACTTCATTCCATTATAGACTATGGTTTCCCCTACATGCTTCATTACGAAATTAACCAGCACTCCCGCTGACCCACAAACCCATGCTATAACTTTGACCTTCCTATCTCTAATTTTCCAACAGTATTATACATTATGTATTAGACTCAACAAAGAATTTTACCTTGTGGTCTACTTAACAAAAGAACAAGATGCTATGTTTAATTATGCTCTGTCTAGACAGGTTTCTCTTTCAAAATAACTTCACTGAAGCTTATGGAGGAGTCTGCTTTGCTAAGTAGATAGGTTCCAACCAGCGCCTCCCACCTTGAGAGAGTTTCCGAGTCTGGATTTCAAAGTCGACATGTGTGCTCAAGGGAACTGGATAGGAAATCACTCAGCTTCTTTGGTGGTTTGCTGAGGCCCTGGCTATTTTCCATGGGAGCTAATCAAACACCTGAAATTAAAGGGAAGGATGAAAGAAGACACAAAGAAAGAAAAAGGGACAGAAGGACAAGAGGGAAGAAGCAAGAAAGAATGAACACTTGAGGGCTTCCCTGGTGGCACAGTGGTTGAGAGTCTGCCTGCCGATGCAGGGGACACGGGTTCATGCCCCAGTCCAGGAAGATCCCACATGCCGCGGAGCGGCTGGGCCCGTGAGCCATGGCTGCTGAGCCTGCGCGTCCAGAGCCTGTGCTCCGCAACGGGAGAGGCCACAACAGTGAGATGCCCACGTACCGCAAAAAAAAAAAAAAAAAAAAAAAAAGAATGAACATTTGAAAGGGAGAGAAGGAGGGGAAAAAAGAGAGAAAAAGAAAAATAACCAAGAGTGAAATTCCAGAGGACATGCCACAGTTTTTGTTTTTTTTCATACATGTAATAAAGCCGTGATATCTATCTTAGGCCACGCTAAACCCATTCTCTTTACTATGAGGCTAGGATGATACACCACTGTGGATACTCCAGTTTTAAAAGTGTGATGAGACCTGATATAATACGGCATTAAACACATCTCCTATTGATTCTTTCTAACCTTGCAAAACGAGCTGGGCGGTTAAGTACCTTTTATTCCAGTCTGGCTGATTGGACCACAGATGTTGACTGCAGGGCTGAATTTCCTTGGAGGTCAGCAGACAGGGTGAGTGGGAGGTGACCGAGGGAACATCTTCTGGTCTGGGGACTATTTACCCTCGTTGCCCTCAAATACAGTTTGAGGACACATGTCTGGACAAGTCTGAATCATGGAGAAATTAAATCAAGCTTCACTACCTCGCTACCCACTGCTTTACCAGCCACACGGATGTGTGTGGATCATTAAAACAAGGAGTCTGTTATAGAAGAAGAACGTAATTCATGGTTTGGAAGGCTAAAGTTCTCTTTTATTCTCAAAGCTTCTTTTCTTTAAGTTATGGTTTAGATTCAAATTAAAAAATCAAAATAACACTGTAATTTCATCTACTCATCTCAGAGGTCTGCGCTAACACTTTTGCTTTTATGGTCCAGTTCTTTCTGTGTGCTGGCGTGGACATGCAGCAGGTGGGCACAGAGATGCTTGCCATTTCTGTGAATGGCATTGGTGCTGTCTGCCGATTCCACAGGACAGGAAGCAGCTGCTGACGTCAGTCATTTGGATTGAAACCCCCGTTGACCATGCGCAAGATCTCAGACTAGTGTTTCAGGGACGTTATTTTTTCATCTGGAAAGTGGGGTGATAATACCTGGGGTAAGAATTAGCAGTTAAAATGTATAGCATATAATATGTCCTCACTAAAAGGTGGCTTTTATTTTTCCCTGGGAAAAATATTATTTTTTTATTATTTTTTAAATTATTGCTAATACTATAATAATTTTCATTTTCACCTGCTAGTCTGGATGGTTTCCCCATTTGTAGAGAACTATCTGGAATTGTAGCTGAGACCAGAATTCACATCAGAGGAGGCAGGAGGACGCTGCTCCCCACTCTGGGGGGGTGGAAGAGTGCTGGAAAGAAGTTCCTCAAGTACCTCCTGGCCATGCTGGTTTCTTGGCCTCTGGAATCCTTCCTACCATCTTTAAGGTTAGCGCTGGAGTGACCTGCTTCACTCTGGGGTGGAAGCTGGGGAGGATGGTTAAGACCACCAGACTGTAAAATGTGAGACAGTACAGGGCATGTCTGTCTTATATGTGTTGCTCATGCAGGACCTGGTGTATGCATGGAATGAATGAATGAATGAATGAATGAGGGTCAAGGTTATCGTCATCATCATTTTTCCTCTCAAACATGCTTAGGCTAAGGCTTTGCACAGCAAGTGATCTATAACTGCTGTCTGCATGTATTTAAGTTGAATGGAAAATGTTTGCACTGGAATGGAAAGTAGAATTCATAAGAACTTGGTCGATGAGAGTTGGAAAGTCGTAGGGGGAGTGGGGAAGAAAATAGAGAGATGCCTAGAACACAGGGGACCTTTTGGGTGGACACTTTGGGAAAGGAATCTGGGCCAGCCACACAGGAAACTGGAATGTGTGCCCCCTGCAGTACTTGGAAAGCCCCCGCACACATAAAAATTTTCACATCAATAAAAGTTGTCTGCCTTTTCTCCTGTTAATCTATTTTTGGTCAGTTTAATTTGCAGCTCTAGGTATGGAACATAAGAGGGTAGAGGAAAATGTTCTTCTTCCCTACAATCCCATGTGCATATAAAATTTAACATGAGGTGGGAGATGTTACCCACTATAAGGTCTGGAGTATAGAGAACACACCAGGAAGAAAGAGGAGAATGGTGAGGCGCCGTCTCAAGAGGAAGGTGGTAGCTGCAGGCAACTTGGAATCTGCAAAAGAGTGGGTGTGGTACCGATGAATGGTGCACAGTTGTGTAGGTGGGATGTGTGTGTATGCGCAGGTGTGTGTGTGTGTGAGTGCCTGTCTACAGGGGTTACAGATGCGTGGGTGTGTGTGCACATTGTGATGAAGATGTGTGTGCACACAAGGGTCTGTGCATGTAAGTATGTGGTGAAGGTGTGTGGTGTGTGTGTGTCTGATGGGTAGTGCAGGGGTTAGTGTGTCTGGGGCACATATACACAGATTGTGTGTGTGTGTGTGTGTGTGTGTGTGGTGGGTGTGCATGTGGTGCCTGTGGGAGTGCAAGTGTGTGGTGCAGGTATGTGGTGTGCAGGTGTATGCAGGCATGCCTCGTTTAGAGGTGTTCTCTTTGCTGCAGACATCAGGTGGAAACATCGTATACTGGATGGCATGGTTCTCAAGTGTGGTCTCTGCACCCAGAAGCAGCAGCAACTCCAAGGAACTTACTAAAAATGCAAAGTCTCAGCCCCCAGCTGAGACCCACCAAGTCAGGGATTCTGAGGGTGGAGCAACCTGGGGTTTCACAAGCCCTCCGAGGGACTCTGATGTCAGTCCACGCCTGAGCACCAGTGCCTCTTATCTGTGTCCTGCTTGCTTCCAGCTTTCTCTTCCTCCTTACCGAGGGTATATTTCTATTCTTCCCTCCTAGTGATGACATCTGGGCAGAGACTCCCAACCTGATAGAGGAAGACTGGAAATTGGGAGGCTGGAAGTTGGATGCTCTGTGCTAGCGGCATTTGAATATATCATCTTTCCCCTAAAATGGAACATCCATCACTTTTGAACTGCTGAGCACTAACTTTTACTTAATTGGATGATAATAGAAGATTTCATCAGATACCTTTTGGACTTAGACGATAGCTACTTTCTTTATTTGTAAGAATTTTCCCAATGAATAATTGTTCCCGAGAATTTAGTTCAATTGTAGTGCAGGGGATGTGCTCTATGTCGCTGGACTGTATCAGCGTGTCTGCAGGTGGTGGCTCTACTACAAAGCACTTTCACAAAGTGGCAGAATTCTTGTGAGTATGGAGTCTCCCACCTGGGTTTGGATTCTGCCCATGTGGAACGAGGCCAGTTTTTAACTTCTCTGTCCTTCACTTTCTTAGCCATCAACAAGGAGGACCATAGTACCCATGCCTGTGAAGTCCTCTGGGAATCAACTGATAGTGTGTGTAAAGCAAAGCACATAGCCCGAGAGCCACAGTGTGGAGATCAGGAACGTGGGTGAACTGTAATATTAAATGGGAATATTTGTAATGTAGCATGGAGGATTATTTTGCATTTTTATCCAGCAAATAATAGCTAAGTAAAAATAAAAATGAGTGCGTGTCTACTGTATGGCACAGGGAACTATATGCAATATCCTGTAATAAACCATAATGGAAAAGGGGATTAAAATGAAGAATATATAATATATTCATATATATATATATAAAACTGAATATGTATATTACTGAATCACTTTGCTGTATAGCAGAAATTAACATTGTAAATCAACTAGACTTCAATAAAATAAATTTTAAAAAATGAGTGTGTGTGAATGTGCCAAGATGCTGTAGCTGCCAGCTTTGCTTCCTGGTTCCTGACGGGGCTTCTGTGTGTTTCACCAATGACTTGGCCACAGAGGAAGCTTTTCCAGAGATTTCCCTCCCCAGGGAGCATGGTCCATTTACTCTGGAGACACTGATTTGAATTTGAGGGCCCCGTTATTGGACTCCATTTTCAACCTAGTGCCTCTTGTGACACTCCTGCCCCCATTCTGTTGCCCATCACTCATCCCATTGCTAGCTCATTGTTCAGTGATTTCCGTGAAGAGTACAAATGGCCTTACATCAAAATTGCAATAAGTTATAGCTATACAATAGGATATTATTCAGTCTAGAAAAGGAGGGAAATTCATAGGCTCTAACATGAATAAACCTTGAAAACATTATCTTAAGTGAAATAAACCAGACACAAAAGGCCACATATTGTATAATTCCAAAGAATTGTACAATATGTGGTGCAATTCTTGGTACAATTCTTCTACCTAGAATTGTCAAATTCATCGAGACAGAAAGTGGAATGGTGGTTATTAGTGTTTAACGGGGTACAGAATTTCAGTTTGGGATGATGAAAAGTGTTCTGGAGATGGATGGTGGTAATGGTTGAACAGCAATGTGAATGCACTTAATACCACTGAGTTGTAAACTGAAAAACAATTAAAATGGTAAATTTTATGTTATGTATTTTACCACAATAAAAAATTACAGTGAGGTGAATTCTCTCTATACTCCAGACCTTATAGTTGGGGATATCTCCTATATCCAAAGTTAAATTTCATGTGCATATGGGATTGTAGAAGAGGAAAACCTTTTCCTCCACCCTCTTAGGTTCTGTACCTAAGGTTAGCTCAAATTAGACTGACAAAAAACAGATTAACAAGAGAAAAAGCATGCATATTTTCTTGATTTTATAATTTTTACCAGTGCAGGGGCTTTACCAAAAAAAAAAAAAAAAAAAAAGTGAGAACCGAAAACAGCAGTTGGACTCCAGCATTTATATACCATTTTAACAAAGGGTGATACATTGTGGGAAAGTGACCAGACAAAGGATAAGGGTTTTGGGGCTCTTGGGGGTGGTAAACTGTGGGAGGTAACTAGGAAATATAAGGTAAATGAGGGATTTTTAGTAAGGTTTGTAATGAAGACTCATCACAGTGTAGTCTCTGGTGATAAGAGTCTGCTCTCCTTTTCAAAATACTAGAGGGGACACACACATTTATGAATGGAACTTTATGTCACTCTTACCAAGAGAGATCTATGCCTTGCTTTTATGCAGAAAAGGGGAAGGCAGAGAGCACTTCAGGTGTCTGCCATTTCTCAATTGCCTTTAGCTCAAAATAATCCTTATGCCAAAGTGGCATATTTTGGCGTGGCATATTCTGACTCCCTTCCTGATTAAAATGATCCAAAATAAAAGAGTGAGGCAGAAACCTTTATTATGAGTAGTTTTCAAATTTGCCAAATCCATATGCAACCAAGGTAGTCTGGAGGTCTAATATTTGTTTTTAACATCTGATATTTTCATCAGTTAATCAAGGCTTATAGATACTGTACATACGTGTTACTTTGGTCTCCAATTGAGTTTTTTTTTTTTTTTTAATGCCTATGGTAGATGAAGTGTGTCCATTCCAGAGCATCTCTTTGAGAATCTCACCTCAGGCATGGGGCTACCAGAGTTGGAGGGGACAAGAGAGGGAGGGAGTGGTCCTCCTCTGTGCCAGGAACAGAGTGAAGCTTTGGGGAAATATCAGTGAGCAAGTGGCACCTGTTTCTTATCATTGTAGAAATTATAGGGAAGATGAATGTTAAAACAAAAATATGACAAATAAATAAATCATGTCAAGTGTAACAAATGTTATTTACAAAAAAAAAGCATAACAAATGCTATTTTTGAGTGATTTTTCCCTCTTTATTTAAAAAACTTAATTATAAAATTTATACTCATAGTAAAAACTTCAAACAGTAGAAGAAGGTGTACTTAAAAAGTCATTTTCTCACTCCCCAGTTCCACTCCGGGGAGTTTGGGTGTCATTCTAGAAGTGTACTCTCCATATAGAAGCATAAATATTTTTCATTAAAAAAACCACAAATGGGATCACACTATACATATTCTTCAACAACATGTAGTTTAAAAAACAATCATATTTCATAGATGTCCTTCCACATCAGCACACTCAGACCTGCTTCATTCTTTTTAAAGGCTATATAATAGATTTAACCAATTGCTTATGGATGGACATTTTGATTGACTCCAGTAGTTTATACATAGTATCTTCATATACCGGCACATTGGATGGGAGTGGCTGAGTACTAGGAAACATTTGTCCTAAAAGTTTATAGTTTTCATCAACTAGAATAGTCCAAGATAAGGATAGACTTTTGAAAGCAGTATGGCTGGGCTGGCAGGTGGACTTGAGAACAGGAGGACAGGACTCTAGGGGGCTGAAGAGCAGAGCAATCTTTGTCTAGTGGTCAGGGCAGACTTCTCCGAGGAAGACTCGGTGAAGCCAATACCTGAAGATTTACCCAGGGAGTGAGGGGGTGCTGAGAGAAGAAGGACTGAGCCCTTGGCAGAAGGAATAGTATATGCCCATCAGCCCTAAAGAGTGATAACATCATCCTTCTGGAGGAACTGAGTGAGGTCTCTGAGAGTTACAGTGCGATGGGTGGGCGTGACATGTCAGGAAGGGAGGGACAAGGCAAATAGGGAGTGGTCGCCATACTGAGGATGTGGACTTTCCCCCAGAGCAATGAGAAGACACTGAAAGGTTTTAGAGAGCAGCTACTTCCACACACTCATTTTGAGGAGGAATAAACTGAATTCCAAAGTCGTTAAATGATTTTCTCAAGATACAGCTGGTTAGTGAAGAACCAGGGCAGAACCTATCCTGCTCTCTGCCCACTCAAGGGTTCCCTTGGTCCTGTAGCATTGGCTTAACACAACTGGGGGAACTGGAGTGGACTTTGGAATAAAAAAGAACCTTGGTGAAATTGTGGTTCTACCACACTATTAGTGAGAATTAGGGAAATTTATTTTATATCTCTGAGCCTCAGTTGTTTCATCTATAAAATGGGAAGGGTGATCTTATCTTACAAGGTTGTTATGGGAGAACACCAGAATCACAACTAGCTGCTGGACAATCATTGACAGGAAGACACTGGAACTCACCAAAAAAGATACCCCACATCCAAAGACAAAGGAGAAGCCACAGTGAAATGGTAGGAGGGCCATAATCACAGTAAAATCAAATCCCATAACTGCTGGGTGGGTGACTCACAGACTGAAGAACACTTATACCACAGAAGTCCACCTACTGGAGTGAAGGTTCTGAGCCCCACGTCAGACTTCCCAACCTGGGGGTCTGGCAATGGGAGGAGGAATCCTTAAAGAATCAGACTTTGAAGTCTAGTGGGATTTTATCACAGGACTTCAACAGGACTGGGGGAAACAGAGACTCCACTCTAGGAGGGCACACACAAAGTAGTGTGCACATCAGGACCCAGGGGAAGGAGGAGTGACCCGAGGGGAGACTGACTCAGACTTACATGCTAGTGTTGGAGGGCCTCCTGCAGAGGCAGGGGGTGCCTGTGGCTCACCATGGGGACAAGGACACTGGAAGCAGAAGTATTGGGAAGTACTCCTTGGCATGAGCCCTCCCAGAGTCTGCCATTAGCCCCGCCAAAGAGCCCAGGTAGGCTCCAGCGTTGGGTTGCCTCAGGCCAGGGAACCAACAGGGAGGGAACTCAGCCCCACCCATCAGCAGACAAGTGGATTAAAGTTTTGCTGAGCTCTGCCCACCAGAGCAACACTCAGCTCTACCCACCACCAGTCCCTCCCATCAGGAAACTTGCACAAGCCTCTTAGATAGCCTCATCCACCAGAGGGCAGACAGCAGAAGCAAGAAGAACTACAATCCTGCAGCCTGTGGAACAAAAACCACATTCACAGAAAGACAGACAAGATGAAAAGGCAGAGGGCTTTTTACCAGATGAAGGAACAAGATAAAACCCCAGATAAACAACTAATTGAAGTGGAGATAGGCAACCTTCCAGAAAAAGATTTCAGAATAATGATTGTGAGGATGATCCAGGACCTCGGAAAAAGAACGGAGGCAAAGATTGAGAAGATGCAAGAAATGTTTAACAAAGACCCAGAAGAATGAAAGAACAAACAAACAGAGATGAACAATACAATAACTGAAATGAAAACTACACTAGAAGGAATCAATAGCAGAATAACTGGGGCAGAAGAACGGATAAGTGACCTGGACGACAGAATGGTGGAATTTACCACTGTGGAACAGAATAAAGAAAAAAGAGTGAAAAGAAATGAAGACAGCCTAAGAGACTTCTGGGACAACATTAAACGCAAAAACATTTGCATTATAGGAGTCCCAGAAGGAGAAAAGAGAGAGAAAAGACCCCAGAAAATATTTGAAGAGATTATGGTCGAAAACTTCCATAACATGGGAAAGGAAATAGCCACCCAAGTCCAGGAAGCTCAGAGAGTTCCATACAGGATAAACCCAAGGAGAAACACGCCAAGACACATACTAATCAAATTGGCAAAAATTAAAGACAAAGAAAAATTATTGAAAGCAGCAAGGGAAATATGGCAATAACATACAAGGGAACTCCCATAAGGTTAACAGCTGATTTCTCAGCAGAAACTCTACAAACCAGAAGGGAGTGGCATGACATATTTAAAGTGATGAAAGGGAAGAACCTACAACCAAGATTACTCTACCCAGCATGGATCTCATTCAGATTCGATGGAGAAATCAAAAGCTTTACAGACAAGCAAAAGCTAAGAGAATTCAGCACCACTAAACCAGCGCTACAACAAATGCTAAAGGAACTTCTCTAAGTGGGAAACACAAGAGAAGAAATGGACCTACAAAAAACAAACACAAAACAATTAAGAAAATGGTCATAGGAACATACATATTGATAATTACCTTAAACATGAATAGATTAAATGCTCCAACCAAAAGACACAGGATTGCTGAATGGATACAAAAACAAGACCCATCTATATGCTGTCTACAAGAGACCCACTTCAGACCTAGGGACACATACTGACTGAAAGTGAGGGTACGGAAAAAGATATTCCATGCAAATGGAAAGCAAAAGAAAGCTGGAGTAGCAATACTCATATCAGATAAAATGGACTTTAGAATAATGTTACTAGAGACAAGGAAGGACACTACATAATGATCAAGGGATCAATCCAAGAAGAAGATACAACAATTATAAATATATATGCACCAAACATAAGAGCACCTCAATACATAAGGCAACTGCTAACAGCTATAAAAGAGGAAATCGACAGTACCACAATAATAGTGGGGGACTTTAACACCTCACTTACACCAATGGACAGGTCATCCAAAATGAAAGTAAATAAGGAAACAGAAGCTTTAAATGACACAATAGACAAGATAGATTTAATTGATATTTATAGGACATTCCAACCCAAAACAGCAGATTACACATTCTTCTCAAGTATGCATGGAACATTCTACAGGATAGATCACATCTTGGGTCACAAATCAAGCCTCATTAAATTTAAGAAAATTGAAATCATATCAAGCATCTTTTCTGACCACAATGCTATGAGATTAGATATGAATTACAGGGAAAAAAACACAAACACATGGAGGCTAAACAATACATTACTAATAACCACGAGATCACTGAAGAAATCAAAGAGGAAATAAAAGAATACCTAGAGACAAATGACAATGAAAACACGACGATCCAAAACCTATGGGATGCAGCAAAAGTAGTTCTAAGAGGGAAGTTTATAGCTATACAACCCTACCTCAAGAAATAAGAAAAATCTCAAATAAACAATTTAACCTTACACCTAAAGGAACTAGAGAAAGAAGAACAAAACCCAAAGTTAGGAGAAGGAAAGAAATCATAAAGACCAGAGCAGAAATAAAAGAAATAGAAACAAAGAAAACAATAGCAAAGATCAATAAAACTAAAAGCTGGTTCTTTGAGAAGATAAACAACCTTGATAAACCATTAGCCATACTCATCAAGAAAAAGAGGGAGAGGACTCAAATCAATAAAATTAGAAATGAAAAAGGAGAAGTTACAACAGATACCACAGAAATACAAAGCATCCTAAGAGACTACTATAAGCAACTCTATGCCAATAAAATGGACAACCTGGAAGAAATGGGCAAATTCTTAGAAAGGTATAACCTTCCAAGACACCAGGAAGAAATAGAAAATATGAACAGACCAATCACAAGTAATGAAATTGAAGCTGTGAATAAAAATCTTCCATCAAAAAAAAGTCCAGGACCAGATGGCTTCACAGGTGAATTCTATCAAACATTTAGAGAAGAGCTAACTCCCATCCTTCTCAAACTCTTTCAAAATATTGTGGAGGAAGGAACACTCCCAAACTCATTCTACGAGGCCACCATCACCCAGATACCAAAACCAGACAAAATACTACAAAAAAGAAAATTACTGACCAATATCAATGATAAATATAGTTGCAAAAGTCCTCAACAAAATACTAGCAAACAGAATCCAACAACACATTAAAGGATCATACACCATGATCAAGTGGGATTTATCCCAGGCATGCAAGGATTCTTCCATACATGTAAATCAATCAATGTGATACATCATATTAACAAACTGAAGAATAAAAACCATATGATCATCTCAATAGGTGCAGAAAAAGCTTTCAACAAAATTCAATGCCCATTTATGATAAAAACTCTCCAGAAAGTGGCCATAGAGGGAACCTACCTCAACATCACAAAGGCCATATATGGCAAACCCACAACAAACATCATTCTCAATGGTGAAAAACTGAAAGCATTTCCTCTAAGATCAGGAACAAAACAAGGATGTTCACTCTCACTACTATTATTCAACATAGTTTTGGAAGTCCTAGCCATGGCAATTAGAGAAGAAAAAGAAATAAAAGGAATCCAAATCAGAAAAGAAGAAATAAAACTCACTGTTTGCAGATGACATGATACTATACATAGAGAATCCTAAAGATGCCACCAGAAAACTACTAGAGCTAATCAATGAATTTGGTAAAGTTGCAGGATACAAAATTAATGCACTGAAATCTCTTGCATTCCTATACATTAATGATGAAAATCTGAAAGAGAAATTAAGGAAACACTCCCATTTACCATTGCAACAAAAAGAATAAAATACCTAGGAATAAACCTACCTAAGGAGACAAAAGACCTGTATGCAGAAAACTATAAGACACTGATGAAAGAAACTAAAGATGATACAAACAGATGGAGAGATATACCATGTTCTTGGGTTGGAAGAATCAGCATTGTGAAAATGACTATACTACCCAAAGCAATCTACAGATTCAATGCAATCCTTCTCAAACTACCAATGGCATTTTTCACAGAACTAGAACAAAAAGTTTCACAATTTGTATTGAAACACAAAAGACCCTGAATAGCCAAAGCAATCTTGAGAAAGAAAAACGGAGCTGGAGGAATCAGGCTCCCTGACTTCAGACTATACTACAAAGCTACACTAATCAAGACAGTATGGTGCTGTCACATAAACAGAGATATAGATCAATGGAACAGGATAGAAGGCCCAGAGATAAGCCCATGCCCAGATGGTCACCTTACCATTGACAAAGGAGGCAAGAACATACAATGGAGAAAAGACAGCCTCTTCAATAAGTGGTGCTGGGAAAACTGGACAGCTACATGTAAAAGAATGAAATTAGAACACTCCTTAACACCATATACAAAAATAAACTCAAAATGAATTAGGTACCTAAATGTAAGACAGGACACTATAAATCTCTTAGAGGAAAACATAGGAAGAACATGCTTTGACATAAATCACAGCAAGATCTTTTTTGACCCACCTCCTAGAGTAATGGAAATAAAAACAAAAATAAACAAATGGGACCTAATGAAACTTCAAAGCTTTTGCAGTGCAAAGGAAACCATAAACAAGATGAAAGACAATCGTCAGAATGGGAGAAAATATTTGCAAATGAAGCAACTGACAAAGAATTAATCTCCAAAATTTATAAGCAGCTCATGCAGCTCAATAACAAAAAAACAAACAACCCAATCCAAAAATGGGCAGAAGACCTAAATAGACATTCCTCCAAAGAGGGCATACAGATGGCCAAGAAGCACATGAAAAGCTGCTCATTAGAGAAGCTGCATTATTAGAGAAATGCAAATCAAAAGTACAATGAGGTTATCACCTCATACCAGTTAGAATGGGCATGATCAAAAATCTACAAACAACAAATGCTGGAGAGGGTGTGGAGAAAAGAGACTCCTCTCGCACTGTTGGAGGGAATGTAAATTGATATAGCCACTATGGAGAACAGTATGGAGGTTCCTTAAAAAGCTAAAAATACAATTACCATATGATCCAGCAATCCCATTACTGGACATATACCCAGAGAAAACCATAATTCAAAAAGACACATGCACCCCAATGTTCATTGCAGCACTATTTACAGTAGCCAGGTCATGGAAACAACCTAAATGCCCATTGACAGACAAATGGGTAAAGAAGATGTGGTATATATATACAATGGAATATTACTCAGCCATAAAAAGGAACAAAATTGGGTCATTTGTTGAGATGTGGATGGATCTAGGGATCCATCATTCAGAGTGAAGTAAGTCAGAAAGAGAAAAACAAATATCGCATATTAATGCATATATGTGGAACCTAGAAAAATGGTACGATGAACCGGTTTGCAGGGCAGAAATAGAGACACAGATGTAGAGAACAAATGTCTGGACACCATGGGGGGAAAGTGGCGGGGGTGGTGGTGTGATGAATTAGGCGATTGGGATTGACATGTATACACTGATGTGTATAAAATTGATGATTAATAAGAACCTGTTGTGTAAAAAAAAATTAAGTAAAATTCAAAAATTAAAAAAGAAAAAGAAGGTTGTTATGAAGACTAAATTAAGTGGTGTGTGTCAATCACCCAGTACAATGCTCACTGCACTGTTATTGATCAATTGTGTCAATTACCCCTTTGCACACTTTTTGCTTGGTGACAAATGAACTTCTTCCAGCTTTAATTTCTAGATTGATGGGATTATTGTTATGGCTTTTCTAACTCGTTGTAGGGCAGTCCTGTGACAGCTTTCCTGGGAGAGAATTCAAAGAAAACTGGAAGTTTCTCTATCACACCCAGAGGTTCCAGTTTGGGGCAGGGTTTGGTTAAAAACCTTCAATAAAAGTTCTCTGTCTTCTGTGAGATACATGATGTTATTTTCTGCTGCAGTGTAGAGCCCAGCTCTGCTGCTGGCTGTACCATTTGGGACAAGTGTCTTAACCTCTCTGATACCCTGTTTCTTCCTCTGAAAAGCAGGTGTGCAGTGATGATAATTTGCCACGGTGAACGTAAAGCACCTACAAAACGTCCGGCATGCGACAGGAGCAGGCAAATATCGAAGCCTCCTCTCTCTCCTCAGCCTTGGTATCAGGTCCCTTGAACAGTAATGCCTTTGGAGGCAACACCCACCGTGGGAGTGTCTTGGGCTCTTCTGATCTGGGTTTGGCATAATGTGGAAGCAGGATTTCCCCTAGCTTTTCCCACCCATGTCTGCCAGCTCCAGTGCAGTGTTCCCTCAACCTTATGAATGTAGATCAGGTTCCTGGAAGGCAACTGGCAACCTCTTACCTAATCTCTTGATTTTACGGCTGAAGGAACTGAAACACAGAGAGTCAAGTGATACGTGTAGATTACACACCTAGCTCAGTAAGAGGGCTGAGCTAAGAATGCACTTCTCCAACTCTTTAATCCAATGGCCCTTTACTTTCCTGCTCTTCCACTGGACCTCATGGAAGTGGATAAAAAGAACATTCTCTTGGGGGCTTCCCTGGTGGCGCAGTGCTTGAGAGTCCGCCTGCCGATGCAGGAGACGCGGGTTCGTGCCCCGTTTCGGGAAGATCCCACATGCCACGGAGCGGCTGGGCCCGTGAGCCATGGCCACTGAGCCTGCGCGTCCGGAGCCTGTGCTCCGCAAATGGGAGAGGCCACAACAGTGAGAGGCCCGCATAACGCAAGAAAAAAAAAAAAAAAAGTCTAATATTACATTTTACTTTTTTTCCCTTAAAATTGTATGTTTTAATATACTTTCTCCACAGAAAGTGGAGTATATTGACACAACTTCAAAAAAAAAAAAAAAAAAAAAAAAAAAAGAACATTCTCTTGATTTCAAGTAGCTGGATGGCCCTGCCTTGAGCAAGACACCACTTCTCCCTGTGTTAGTTTCCTTACCTGTAAAAGGGGGATAACACTTGACTAAGAACAGTTGAGGTTACAGGAAGTGAGGGTCAGGCATAAGTATTTCCATTGTCAGTTCTCCTGTTCAATAAGTTAAAGCAATTCTCCTCTGTCTAGTTTTCTTTCCAGTTCTTCTACTTCTCTATTATTTCCAAGTCAAATTTAGATCTAAATGCCTGAGAGGTATAAATCAGAGGCCTTACAAATTTTCATTGAGGCTCCTCTCAAGTACTGACAGCTTTATTTTGGTTCCCCTTGTAAAGGTCTTTCTTGGTAAATGTTCTAATTGTTTTCGAAGTTTGAAAATACTCTCTGCTGTAGAGGGTGTGGGAAAACAGACCTTCTTATACACTGCTGGTGGAAATGGTAATGGCATGGCCCCTACAGAGAGAATTTAGCAATATTATGTATCTATACTTTTTAACCAAACAATTCCACTTCTAGGAATCTGTTCCAAGGAGAAGCTAGTAAAGTATGAAAAAATGAACACAAAAGCCTATTCATGTGACACAAATCACAGTAGAGAAAGACTGGCAATAACTTAAATGTTCATCAGGGGGGCAGAAGTTGAATAAACCATGCTATATCCACAGAATAGGGTATTGTATAGCTGCTAACAGAGATAAAAGACTAACTTATACATTGCTGTGGAGTGATCTCTAGGAAATATTGCTAAGTGCAAAAAGCAAGGAGAAAATCAGAATATATGATATGGTACCTTTTCTCTAAGAAAAGGGATAATTTATTTCATACATTAAAAACAATAGGACAAAAAACAATAATTATTAAAAATGGTTAGTTATAGGAGAAGGGGGAAACAGATTGGAAACAACAGCTTCAGAAGCTAGATTTTTCTTAATGTACCTTGTTTTGTACATTTTGCAACACAAAAACATTTTACAAAATTATAAAACAAAATGTAAAGAAAGAAATCCCTTAATTCAAAGGCAAAACTAAATAAACCAACCTGAGTATTAACAATATGGAAAGGAATTATTTCAAATGGTTTTAACCTTCATTTATTTGGACACATATCTGCAGTTGGATATATCCTAAGACAAAAAGAACTACAAAAAAATCTTAAATTACTTTCAGTAATTATATTGTTAGTAATATGTTGGTAGGGTTATTCTGAAACTTTTTATCCATAAATTAGGATAAAATACGTAATATTATATTAATGTCATAAAGAACTAGGTTTTTTTGACATAAGAGAAAAAGAGAATCAAATGGAAAAATCAAATAAAATTATGTAAAAACCTGTATAACCCAAAACTTGAGTTGGAAATATTTGTATGAAATCTGAAATATTTCTCTTAAATATATTTTCTGACTGTGTCTACTGAAAAGGGCTTAGAGCCATAACCAGTACAGAAGTAAGGAGCTCCTAGCATTCATACCATAGTCTCCAAATACCTTTCCTGATAAAAGGAACTAGGGCATCTAAGAATAATTGGTTGAGTCCAGTCCGGGGGAGGTGCGGGGGAGCTCAAGATGAGCTTGTGGCATCTTGTTACATCAGAAAGCAAGGAAGCTGCCAAAGACCATGAGGCTGGGACAAAAGATTCAAAGGCAGAGGAGCAAACAGTCAAAGGCTCTTACTAACCAAAGATAAAACAACCATGTCCAAAGATGGCTGGCAAAAGAACAGTATCACAAAGTATTGAAACACAGAGGATCTGTTAAAATCCATGCCTTCATAACAATATTCAAACAGCATATGTGCTCCCTTTGTAGGATGCTAGAGAGCCAACTCATTATTCTGAAAACTGACAAATAAAGGAATAGATTCAAGAATTTAACTTCCCTTTCTGTATAGGGCTGTACCTAGTGATAATGAAAGAGTTGAGAAAGCAAAGTTCTTCTTTTCTTAGAAGAATTCCAGTTAATAAATGAAGAAACGATTAGGAATTAGCATACCACCACTTTGCAACCCCTATTGAAATAATGGACCTCTGAAACCAGTGCAGGATTGCAAGTGTTAGTGTAAACTTTCTCACGGGTATTAGTTTTGTGATTGTTATCAATAACTGTGAAACGAAAAGCCGTTGTCTTCTACTATGGAAATTACAGGGAACAAGAGGAGGTGGTAGGTTTGGGGCTGGGAGACCTACCCATTGCATCAATCTATTTATCTTCTGCAACTATCTGTGAAGCTGCAGCTCATGCCAAGTCAGAGGTGCGGAAATTCTAAGATGTATCCCTGGCTTCTGGGAAGGCAGCAGTTGTGGGTAGTTGTCTAGCTTTTGTTCCTATGATAAGGTCCTAATTCCTGGATGTCTTCTCAAGTGTCTCATAACTGCATCGAGAAGGAAGAGTTCCATGGTTGCTAGTGGTCTAAAATAACACCACTCTTATTAAGTCTTAACATTAGTGAAATTAACTTGGAGATATTTTACAACCTTGTGTCACTCATCTGGTGATCAGGAATAGACAAGGTTTTCTCAATATTGTAGGAAAAACCTCTTTTCTCTGAAAAACTCAGTTCCTTTTATGGTCAATTGACCAAACTAAGACAGCCTTGAGTTTTCAGCGCCATTCTGTGCAACTTTCCCCCTTATCCATCACTCTGCAAAAAATCTTCTAAATCATCATCTTAAGAGCATACGGTGCATTAGGGAGCTCAAAGCTGACACTGGTCCAGAACATCTGGCTTCAAGAATGCTAACCCAACTGTCGCCACCAGCTCAGCTACTCAGTGCTTGGTGCTGGGCATGCTCCTTTTAGATGAATGAGCCAAAAGATGTTATTATAACCATCTTGCTTTCTCTCAAAACTTCAGGAACAAATTGGGTACATGATTTTCCCACCCACAGTGCTCCATAATCGTCCTTTTCTGCCTATTTTTATTTTTCAGAGACTTCTAGGAGACTTAACAGGGTGGCTTCTTAAACTTGATCTTAATAGCAGCTGGGAAAAAAGATGAGTAGATGCTGGATGTGGGGAACCACTTTGTTCTCTGCCAGATTTTATTTCTGTTGTTGTAATAGGGAGAAAATTAGCTGTCTACTTGTTCCAATGATTTTAGAATGTTGCATGGGAACTAAAGGCTCGGTCTTTCAAGATTTTTTTTTCCTTGAAAATATTTTGTTTTGTTCTGAAAATCCACAGTTAATTGATGGTATTATCATTGTGCTACTTAATACAAAAATAAACATTGAAAGAAAGACATTTTTGTGGCTTATTATTCTTTTACATTTTTTCTCAATTTTATTTTATTGCTTTTTGAACACATGCTTGAATTCTTTCCTTTTCTATGAATGTTATGTGCATTTTACCTCAGTCATTGGCCATGGTCATTTATTATGTTTCCCATGTGAGTGAAATCATTAGACCTTAGAGATTCTGTTTGTTTTCATTCTGTCCTTAAAAGGTAAAAGCTTTTTTTAGAACTGTATAATAGTTTCTACATTTTATTAATTTAAGATTTCTTACTTGTAAATGTCATTAACAATGAAAGTACTTGAGAATATTGGAAGATAGCTATTTGGATGTTGTAGTCTCCGACCATTCATTTCTGGTTAGGGGGAGAGAGACTGCCTTGTTACAGATGTGTTCACACAACGGTATGAGCTGAAAAAGAAGATATGTGAAAAGTCTCATCAGCAGCTGCAATGGTGTGTTTTAGGGTGGAGGTTTGTTTGAGAGAATTTAGAATGATTAGAAATAGAAAGATCCTGGAGATTTGATGATGGCTTGGGTGTCTGTGTGAAATGAGTTTGTCTATTGTGATGTGGGGAAAGGGAGCAGAGTGTAATGGGACTAGGGTTCAATATTCCACGTCCATCACTTGTGGGATAGATGATGTTGGGCAAGCTGCTTCACCTCTCTAGACCTCAGTTTCTTCATCAGTAAAATGGGACAATAATAGTACCCACCTGATTGGGTTATTATACTATTAAATGAATCTGTAGTTAGTTATCTGCCTGTGTCTGAAACAAGTGAGTGCCATCTAAGTGTTTGGTGAATAAATTAAAATAAAATATTATGTTTCAGAAATGGAAACCCTAGTTGATCATAAACACAAGCACGGAGTTAATTGCTCTGTGTCTAAGACACAAAACAAACAAAGAATCACCTTCTTACCTAGGAAGAATCTAACCAAAACTGCTAGGTTATGAGAATGTCAGATTGAATAAATTTTATAAACCATTCAACTTCCTTAGGGCAGCCTGGAGTGAGGGTAGAAAGGGCATGGGGAGACCTCTCAGAGATTCACTGAGTCATTGCCTAGTCTTCAACAGAAGGAAAAATTAACAGTTAATATACTGGGTGTGGGTGGGTGGGTGGATCACAAATTTAGCTGAGAGGCACCCTGCTCTTGCCCCAGTAAGTTACAAATGTTTCCTCTGGTTGTGAGCAGCCTTCATGTCACAGGAAGTAGGACTGTTCCAAATTAGCACTTAACAGCCTGAGTTCTGGTGAGATCAAATAGATGAGCTCTGGTCTCAGGCACGTGGGAGAAACAGATTAATCTTATATACAAAGAAAGCAAGGAAAGAAAGAAGATAAAAAAAATAGGAGGACAAAGAGGAAGCATGGAAGGAAGAAAAGAAGGAAAGAAGGAAGGAAGAAAAGGAAAGGGAAAGAAAGAAAGAATGAAAGAAAGAAAGAAAGAACGAACGAAAGAAAGAAAGAAAGAAAGAAAGAAAAGGAAAAACAGAGAGTGAGAGAGAAAGAGCAAGAGAGAGGAAAGAAAGAAAGAAAAAGAGAGAGAGAGAGGGAGGGAGGGAAGGAGGAAGATAAAGGAGAAAATGAACTAAATACAAGTCACTAAGGAGACAAAAGTTTATTGTTTTATTAGTGAGGTTAATCAAAGTCTATTAGGAAAACCTTCATTCAGAAGGGATCTTTTGTCTTTAAAAATTATTTTTCAAAAAATGGAGGCAAAGGAGAGTAACTATTGTCTTCATTTGGCTTTCTGAGGTTAAAATGTTTCTTCTTTTCATTTCCAGTCGATGTGACGAGTTAATTATGAAAAGAGGGCAGAAGGAAGAACTTGAGGCAGTTCCGTGTGGACCTCGTTTCTGATAAGCAGTAGTTTAGCAGTGAACCAGATGGGCATAAGTGCTGGTTTATCCTCTTGTACAATTTTGAAGCCACAGAACTACAAACTCTGCTAGCTCCCAGAAACAGAACCAGCAGTTTTGAACCAGCAAACAAACTATAAACTATACCACGTAAAGAAAAGTTGCCAACTCTTGAGACTGACTTGGTAGCCATTTTAACCAGAATGAGGAAGTGAGAATGTCAGGCATTGAAAAGGAGATTATCCTCCTTGGTTCTGATAAAAAATGATTAATTTGAAAGTAACAATGTTAGAATCAGCGATTTTCATTTTCTTGAAGAAAACTATTATTTAGTGTAGCAGGATTTTAAACGTAATTTCTTTAAAAAGTTTTGAGTGTGTTGTGTAATTAAAAATGCTTTCAAGGATTTTGGAAATTGCCAGGATTCATTGACAAATCCAACTCCTTGTGGACCTTTATCATTAGCCTGGTTTACAAATAAGCCATATGGAAATATTATACATTTTTTTAAAATCTAAAGACTCTGCAGTAGGGTTACCAGACAAAATATAGGATGCCCAGTTAAATGTGGAGTTCTGATAAATAAATAATCTGTTATTATAAGTATGTCCAAAATATTGCATGAGACGTACAAAAAATTATTCAATATTGATCTAAAATTTAAATTTAACCGAGTGTCCTGAATTTTTATTTGCTAAATCTGGCTACACTACTTTGGAAAAATCAAGTAAGATATTAGTTATTTAGCCCTTCAGAGAGTACATGCTCCATCCTCTTCCATTAACCCTCTCTTTGTGATTTGATCACTCTGCAAGGATTTCTTTTAACCTATTAACCACCCTTGTTCGGGTGGCACACCTGTGTATCACACTGCTTCTCAGACTGTAATGTGGCTGCAAATCACTCAGGCACCGTGTTAAAATCCAAGTTCTGGTTGGGCAGGTCTGGGGTGGTGCCCGAGATCCTGCATTTTAACAACCGCCAGGTAATGCCTGGGCTGCTGGTCCACGCTTCAGTGAAGTGTCTTGCCTTCAGTTCTCATTTCAACTAAACATGAACAAAACCATCATTTAAATGTTTTATTTACCCTTCTTCCATTTTGTGAATTCTTTATTCTGTTTCTTTTTTTTTTTAAAGACAGAAAATGCCAAATGTTATGCCTTTGGTTAATGGAAGTAAACTTTATTAGGCTGTGAGAAAGTTCTGGAAAAGCACATGTTCCAGGAATTGGTCATTAGATTGTTCATCCGTTCATATTTCTGGAAGAATCAGAAGTGTCATTAGAAAAATCACATGATTGTACTTGGTTAACAGGCCATCCCAGGAGCCAAGTTCCAGAATGTGTCTGTTACTAAGCATGAAAAACCTGCTGGAAGTTATGGCTTTTTTTCATGACACTGAACTCTGTTAGGGGAAAGCATGTTGAAATTATTTCAACATCTGCATGTAAAGACACAAAAGTCCTTTGAAAATGAAAATCCCAGATTAACAGCTGAAGATATTCGTTGCCAGGTATTTTGAGCCTTCCAGTGGCAAAACCCAAGTTAAGGAGGGGTGATGCTTGTCAATCAGGAGGGGGCTCACATCTAAGTCCCATCACCTGGCCACCAAGGAGAGGGCTTTGTGCCTTCCCTGGGTGCAAACAGTGATGGATTTTCCCGTGTTGGAAGCCTCCTGTCTGCTCCTGACCCCCTGCAGCTACTCTGCTGAGAGTCAGGCGGCGAGGGATGTGTTGACAGGCTGTGAGTCTGTTTCTTCTCCTGGTGTCTGATGTGGCTTCTGTGTCAGACATGGGGCAGACAGGGAGGGGGAGGAAGCTTGCTAGGAGGGGCAGGAGGACGGGAAAAACTGCTAGACAACTTTTCTGGCAGAAGCTTAACTGTTTAAACTTTTGCTGTCAGAGGGAATTTTAAGAAATGGTGTCTGCTAAAGAATGAGTTGAAAATGTGTTTCCTTTGAGAAAATTGAATGCCATCTCTTTAGAGACTCCTTAGGCTGGAGGTGTAGATGGTTTGATTTTGCCTTTTGGGAATCCCCCAAGATCTAAGAATAAGGGTCTTCTCTTGGATTCTTTTGAAGGCACAGAAACTCATGGAATAGGTGAGAATATGCAAAAGCGGAGGTTAAAAAATCATCTCCAAAGTTAGATACTAGTATTAGATCAATGATCATTTCCTGATTTTGCTAATTGCACTGAACTTTTGCAAGATAATATCCATCTTCTTAGGAAATACGCACAGAAATATTTGATAAAGAGGCATCTTGTCTGCAACTTATATGATTCTTAACATAGAAAACGACAAAACAAAAATGATAAAATGTTGAGAGTTGGGAAATCTAGTGATGGTATAAAGGAGTCCTTTGCACTGTTTTTGTAATTTTTCCCTAAGTTTGCAATTATATCAAAATGAAAAGTTTTACTAAAAAGATCTCCTTAGAATGCTGCTGCCTGACCCAGCCCCTTGCACTGGCTCCTCCCTTGAATTCCTGGAGCATGAACTTGTTTTGCAGTTAGAGCTGAGCCTGGCTGTCCCTTGGGGACGGCCCCAAGGCTTTGCGTCATTGTTCCCCTGCTGACTGGTAAGGCCTGGGGGCAGGGGCTATCTCTTGGAGTCTTAGAACCGAACACAAACTGCTTTAGACAGTAAACATTCATTTTTCTGATGATGCTCGACCAACCTTTCTTTTAGTTGTGATTGGCTGATGGAAAGCAGAAATTTCTAGGTAACGTATGGCTAACAGCATTATCTAAATTCACGTGTGTGTGTGTGTGTGTGTGTGTGTGTGTGTGTGTGTGTGTGTCTGTGTACCCCAGGCCAGCCCCCTCTATTTCAGGGTAGGGTTCATTCACACATCTCTTTACGGAGGCTCAGTGCTGGAATGTATATAATTCCTGCATGGAGAACAAAGCATCCTTAAAGCAGTTTCATTCCCTAAACTCAGCTCTGAACCACAAAGAGGATAAGTAACACATTAGTATGCAATTTAAAGGGCAAAAAAGGAATTAACACCAGTTTTTACCAGTTTGATACCTTTCCATGATCCCAAGCAAGATACCTTTTTCCCTCTTTTCTCAGTAAGAAAATTCTCAAACGTTCTTGGTTTTAGTCCCCACCCTATTTATCATTTTTTTCCTTTAAATGCTAAGCTTAAAAATTTTAAAGTCTGTCATATTAGTTACTTAAAACAGTCTTTTTTTTTTTTTTTTTTTTTGCGATACGCGGGCCTCTCACTGTTGTGGCCTCTCCCGTTGCGGAGCACAGGCTCCGGACGCGCAGGCTCAGCGGCCATGGCTTACGGGCCCAGCCGCTCCGCGGCATGTGGGATCTTCCCAGACCGGGGCACGAACCCGTGTCCCCTGCATCGGCAGGCGGACTCTCAACCACTGCGCCACCAGGGAAGCCCTAAAGCAGTCTTTTAAAGGACTCCCCAAGCACATTTCCTTGGATACTCAAGTAGTTTTTTTTTCCTTTCTCACCAAAATTGAGGTGGCCAAAATCAATCATCTTTGGGAATTTTTAACCTTAGAGATCTCTAAGAGCATATAAGCTCTCCAATATCAATGGCTATCCTTTCTTTGGGGTAGAACACTTTCATTTGGTTTAGAGTTGACTTTTTAAAAATTGCTAGAGAGTGTATTCAGATAATTCAATGTTTCCTTTTAGAACTTTTTTTTTTTTAAAAAAAGAATAATGATTCATCATTCTGCATTAGCACTGAATAACTGCTATCACTTATATCTGTATCGAATTATGATTGGTCACAATGTTTTAAAATGCTCTGTCTAGCCGTTCAGAGATTTACCCTCAAGTCTTAGTCAACCTTGTTTCTCACCAAGAGAGAGCCCCGTCTGCAGTTCCATATCTCCTCTCGAGAGCCGTGAGGGCAGGGCTGTCTTTTAGTGCTGCCTCAGAGCCTTCCTATTAGAAAACAAGATGGACATTGGGAAGCAGGGGAGGAGAGAGGAGGGGCTGGAGGTTCCGGGAGCACTAAATAGCCCTCTGAGTGAGAACAGTTAGTGACGTAAGTGTATTCTTGAAAATGAACTGCTTTGGGGCCAGCACCAACATCCCAGCTAAAATCGCCATAAAGAGTTCCTCAGTTCTGAGAAGTCATCTTCGGAGACGATACTTATTGGAATTCGTAGATAGTGTTTTATTTTGTACTCTCTGAAATTAGCTAATGTTCTGGTCACTTCAGAGCCTTTAAAAAATGGCCCCAGTCCCAAGAGCTTTCATAGGGGGGAAGTCTAGCAGTGGGTGTGCTGCAATTGTGTGGCTACTATGATTATTTACTTTAAGTCAACATCACCATCAGAATCTATTCTTTTTTCCCCCTAACCTGGGCATAACATTTGCCTTTTTTTCTTTATTGTCAAGAAATAGCAATGCTTTCAACATAGCAACAGTGCTCACATACACAATATAATTTTTTAGCCTTGATTTTAAAACATGTAATTTAACTTTTTTTAAAAAAAAACATTTTTTAATCTGATTTATTGAATTGATCAAATTTCATTTTAAAAGCCTGGGAGGGTAGAAAGATGGCTGGTGTTTTCTAATAATGTTGACACGGACATTGTCACAGTATTGTCGATACTGCTTTTATTTGTTTACATATAGGAAATATACTGTAGAGCCCAAGGAAAATAAATTTAGATGGGATGGATTTCTAGGTTTTGAGAAAATTATACAATATTTTGCTGAAATACTGACACAAAGTTTTAATACAGTTTGGATCTTTTATTTTAATTATATTTAATGACAGTATTTTATAAAATATCATGAAGCTTGACAAATTCTTCAAAATATTACAATGATTTGGCACTTGATATAGAAAGAGCTTCCAGTGATTTCAGTATGTAGAAAATGAACATGTGTTACTAATTACATCTGCTGAAAGTTTTCAGTGACCTTCTAAACAAGCTGAAATAGCCCTGTGATTTATGGTTGCTAGATCTAAAATCTTTACAAATCAGTCTATAAGGTACTACATTCAAAGCAATTCTAAAATGCTTCTTTAACCCACTACTAGGCATATACCCAGAGAAAACCATAATTCAAAATGACATATGCACCCCAATGTTCATTGCAGCACTATTTACAATAGCCACATAATGGAAGCTACCTAAATGCCCATCGACAGGCGAATAGATAAAGAAGATGTGGTACACATATACCATGGAATATTACTCAGCCATAAAAAGGAACTAAATTGGGTCATTTGTAGAGACGTGGATGGACCTAGAGACTGTCATACAGAGTGAAGTCAGTCAGAAAGAGAAAAACAAATATCATATATTAACGCATATACGTGGCATCTAGAAAAATGGTACAGATGAACTGGTTTGCAAGGCAGAAATAGAGACACAGATGTAGAGAACAAAAGTATGGACACCACGGGGGGAAAGCAGGGGTGGGAGTGGTGATGTGATGAATTGGGAGATTGGGATTGACAGATATACACTAATTTGTATAAAATAGATAACTAATAAGAACCGCTGTATAAAAAAAAATAAAATGAAATGAAATGAAATAAAATAAAATAAAATTCTTCTTTAAACCCTCCCAACTAATCAATACAATCATTTTGAATATCACTATATTAATTTATTTTAAATATTATTGTGTTAATTCATACTTTACTATGAGTTCAATACCTTATTATAAATTGAAGAGAGCCTGTAAATACACGCTGCACACAGCTGAAAATATGTCTCTCTAAAATTCATATGTTGAATCTCTGACTTCTGATGTGATGGTATTAGGTGTGTGGTGCCTTTGGGAGGTGATTAGGTCATGAGGGTGGAGCCCTCATAAATGGGATTAGAGTCTTATAAGAAGATACATGATAGAGATGACCTCTTTCTGCACCATGTGAGGATACAGCAAAAAAGTGGCCATCTGCAAAGCAGGAAAAGGCCCCACCAGACACTGGATCTGCTGGCACCTTGATGGACTTCTCAACCTCCAGAACGGTGAGACATACAGCTGTCCAAGGCCCCCAGTCTATGGTATTTTTTAGGGCAGCCTGAGCAGACTGATAGGTGATGAGTAGGCAAAGCCAACAGATGTCCACTTGGTCAGTAAAAGTTTGGTCACTATTTACTTACATTTGCTGACCACCAATAAATGCACATGTTTTAAAGGTTTTTTTTTTTTGAGCATTTCTAGTGAGTGCACTTTAGAGTATCAATGACATTTCCCTTTTCTGAACTAGAAACACAGAGGTGAAAGGAATTGTCTGGGCAAAGCTGAATCTCCAGCCAAAACAAGACTAATTTTGTAAGGTCGCTTTGGGTTCTCTGTCTCTGAGGATTGCATGCTTCCTTTGAGCTCTTAGTGTTGAAAAATTCAACACCTCGCCTTATTCAGCCATTATTGCTTCTAATCTTGAGATCTTGCCCTGCTTACCAAGAAAGGTCCTTTAGAGTGGAAACCATGTATTGAGTTTCTTTATTCTCTGTTACACACTGCTTGGCATACAAAAGACATCAAATAAACTCTTGGTTACATAATTTTTGAAAATTGGAATAACATTCCCTAAAACACTAGTGAAAGTTACATAGCAAGAGCTGGCATTGTTCAATTTTCTCACATATCAAAAAGTAGTTCAAACCAATGTTTGACGGCCAGCAAGTCTTCCAGTGACTAACTGAAAGATGTTCGTTTTTTTTTTTTTTTTTTTTTTTGCGGTACGCGGGCCTCTCACTGTTGTGGCCTCTCCTGTTGTGGAGCACAGGCTCCGGACGCGCAGGCTCAGCGGCCATGGCTTATGGGCCCAGCCGCTCCGTGGCATGTGGGATCCTCCCGGACCGGGGCACGAACCCGTGTTCCCTGCATCAGCAGGTGGACTCCCAACCACTGTGCCACCAGGGAAGCCCCGTATTTTTAATTGATACCAGATAATTTACATGTCTCATTCCAACAAATACTATACCAGTACCTGAGAACAGATTTTATGAATGATTTTGGAAGTTGGATAAGGAGACAGGAGCAACTTCCAGTGGAGGTGTCAGTGCTCTTCCCAACCCCACAGTGAAGCGTAGATGACTGAAGAAATGGCTACTTTCTATCATTATTGTGATTACAACAATCATCTCATCAACATCCTCAATAATACATATTTTTGAGTGCCTACCATATAATGAGCTTCTAAGGAGTTATAAATATGAGACTGAGAAGTTTACAATCTAAGTGGGAAAAGGGACAAGTAAAGGGGCGCTGATCGTGTCCCAAGTAAATGAAGGATAAGACTTCTTTGGTTGTGAAAAACATGTGTGTCCCTAGAGGAAAGGCCCAGCTCAACAGGAAGAACCTAACTCTTCAAAACTGGATTATGACATCGACCCTGAAGGAACAGCAGGACCTTCTCACTCTGGTGAAAACAGGAAACCTGTATTCCTATTCGTGGCAGGAATTACTTGGTTGACTACATGCTACTGTATTACATTCAGGCCCTGGTGATGAATTTAAGGAGCCTCGATTTTCAAGGTGGGGGTATAATTGCAGATGTTGGAGGACCCAGGTCACATCAGCTTGAGGGTAGACATGGGGGTATGTTAGAGTTGTGTTAGTTTCCTAGCACTCCTGTAACAAGGTCCCCCAGACTGGGAAACTTACCCAACAGAAATATATTGTCTCACAGTTCTGCAGTCCGGAAGTCCAATATCAAGATGTTGGCTGGATTGATTCCTTCTGTGGCTGTGAGGAAGACTGCCTCTCCCCTAGCTCCTGGTGGTTTGCTGGCAATCTTTGGCATCCTTTGGTTTGTAGACATGTCACTTCAGTGTCTCATGCTTCTCCCTGTGTGCATGTCTGTGTTCAAATTTACCCCTTTTATGAGGATACCAGTCATGTTGGATTAGGGCCCACCTTACTATGGTATAACCTCATCTTAACTAATTACATCTGTATCAACCCTATGTCCAAATAAGGTCACATTCTGAGGTCCTGAGGGTTAGGACTTCAACATATGAAATTGGGGGACAACATATATATTCTTCCCATAATGATAATAAATCCCTATAGTATGCTCTTGCCTCCTTGCCCCACCACAGGTGAGATTTCCTAGCACTCTCATCCCTAGTACCCTGCTAAAATTCCCCTAGGTATTTCCGAGTGAATGGTGGTGTTCTCAGATATACCTGTCAGATGCTGCTTGCTCTCTGCTGTCACCCACAGGTCTGCCACTTTCCTTGGGCACAGCTGACTCTCCTGGGTACCAGCACCTGTGCCATGGGTCCTTCAGTCCAGGACCACTTGGCAAGCCAGCATCCCCACAGCTCTGGAGCCCTCTTCACCCAAGGGGCTTTGAGAAGTTCAGAGCAACTTCTTTCCTCCATTGTCCTTACAGGGTACATGCCATTAGAGGGTCATTGAAGCATGACAGCCTGCACACTGGCTGATTATGTCACAAAGCTTTTAGTGAAAACAGACACCAGGCTACACTCAGAGTGTAGCCTGCTGATGACTCAGGCCCAGGGGTCAAGCCAGCCTTGCCTGCTTGCCTTTGTGTTCCATCAGCACAGGCTCTTTTCCAGCACTTCCCTACATCCTGCATGCAAGTCCCCTTTAGGCAGCCCCACCCCCACCATTGTGCTAGACGTCCTCAGACAAGTCTGAGCACTATGTAATGTGATGATATTTATCTTTACACCTTTTTCTAGTGCTCTGTTTCCCTCTTAGCAACCCCCCCTTCTATGTTCACGTGTGTGTATGTGTGCAAGGGCATGTGCACACAGCATGTTATCTTGGGGCTTTCCCTCAAATTTATAGTCTACTACACCTCATTTAGTGTAGTAGTTTTTGTATATTTCTGGCCATTGAACCCTTTCTTCAGATGTGAGTCGGCAGCCAAATGTGGGCCCTGAGTCTAACCATCTAAGTTTCAATTCTGGCTTCTCCATTTATCAGCTGTGTGAGCAAGGTCAATTTATGGTACCTCAGTTTCCTAGTCCCTGAAGTGGGGAAAACACTGTACTTAACTCACAGTGTTATTATAAGAGCAAATGGGTTAATGCACATAGAGCGTTTAGGACAATGATTGTCACACGAGCTTCTGGCCAGAAGGTACGTGAGGGGTGGGTTGCCAGCTCCTCAGATAAGTTCCTTTCCTCCTTCTGAAATATCCCTGAGTCTCCCTTTAGAAACCCTGCAGACTCAACAAACCCATTCTGCAAGCCAACAAGACATGAGTAATTCCATAACTGCTTCTAGTCAAATAAAAAAGATAGCAAATATTCTCCATAATAATCTATTTTGAAAATAGGAGCAATTATGGAATATTCAACTTCAACTCGATAACTAAATACACTGTTTAGACCTAAGGAAGCTTTAGAAAAGTAATGCAAGCTCTCTTTTCCTATTTGATTTCATTGATCAAAGGACTTCTAAAGCAAATGTAAAGTTTCCAGTTTCCAGCAAGTGGGCAGGGATGTGCTTTAGTCAGTGGTTCTCACACTCTGGGGACCCCTGCATAGAGGAGTGGTTGGGTGTTCATCCGTGAAACATGGGCATTTTGAATTTTTATTGATTCTGGGAGATTTTGACACTACAGGTAAGAAGTGAAGTTTTTTGTTTCTTTTCAAAAAGGTATTAGATATCAAATGCATGCACGAATCAGGAAACTTCCTTTTAGTTTAGATTCTTCTAAAGCTAGCCTATCGACTTTCTGATTAGTTTAGCTGAAAACTTCTGCACTACAAGACAGAAGATTCAGTGGCTGTGAGGCCAAGCAGCCTGGCATACCTGTGAGTGACATGCTCACAGCCATCAAAGCGACTTAGGGTAATGCCGTTTGAGTTGATGCTTTAGTAATCACTTGGATGCTTCTTTGTCCCTTTAAGGATTGAATTTAGAAATACCAACATTGAAATCACATGAGCCAATTAATGAAGACTTCAAATAAAGGAAATAACGTCCTTGTTTTTTTTTTTTTTTTTTTTTTTGGTAGAATGGCTACGAGCTATTTGGTGGGGAGAAAAAACACAAAAAACACACCACGGTGATTTTGCATCTTAGAATAACAGTGTTTATCAAGCAAGCCCAGGGGGCAGAGGGTAAGATTACAAGAAGAGATGACAGTTGCCCTTGAGAAACCACCTTGGCCTCATACTTGATAGATGTTTCAGATAGATGGATGAGATGAACAAATTGCTAAAATGAAACCGAGGTAGCATCTCTCTTCAACACATCAAGATGGCTTGATAAAAGAGAAAGAACAAACAGGGAGGCAAACTGGCATGCTTAGAATCACTAGGACATCTAGAAGGATAATATGAGCTCCTGGGTGAGGCTAGTTTATTTACTTGTGAAACTTGGACACTACGATTATAGCTCAGAGTTGACTACCGGGGTAATTAGGAGCCCAGGTGGAATATCGATCCATAGGACAGTTAGAGCAGGAAGCCTGGAGGAGACAGACTGGTCACAAGATGTCCTGGACCTGGGTTTCCCCCAGCCACCTTGGATGTACTGGGGATGAGGTGTTGGCAGCCCGTGGTGAGGTGAGGGTCTGTGTGTATGAGGAACAAGGACAGGGCATGAATGTGAGGGATTGACTCCACTTAGACGCTGTTTCACAAACACACACAAATGTTTACAATTTAAAGAAACTGTTGCTTATAAATACAAGCATGGGTGGATGTTTCTCTTTTCAGTGTTTGTTTGAAAAATGGAGATTCCTACACCCAAATCAGATCTTCTATATCAGATTTTGGGGGGCTGGAATTTGCATTATTTACATGCACTCCAGCAGATTCTGATGCAGCCCATCAGAAAGCAAGGTTTGGAAATCAAAATTCTGGTGTGGAACTAAAATGTGTCCTGAAAATAAAAAAATGACAGGTTGATAAACACATACTTATGGATGAGGGTCCTTAGCAATACTTGCTGTGTTGTTTCATCACAGCCATTTCTAGATACACTCGGCATAGGAATCATTTTCAAACCTTATTTGAAAATAATTTCATACTTAGACAAAAATAAATAGGATATACAAAAATAAATAGGATACAAGTATTCTTCACCACATTATTTAACCCCTTTTGCTTTATATTTTGTGCTCTCTCTCCACACACACATGCGTACATGTGCACATGTGTATACATACACACACACACACACATTTTTCCTGAACTATTTGAGGCTAAGTTCTGTATATCACAGCTCTTTTCTCCTTCCTAAGCTCTTCACTGTGTCTGTCCTCTTAATAGGGACATTCTCTTACATAACCACCATACAGTTATCAACTTCAGTAATTTTAACATTGATAAAATGTTTTATCTAATCAGCCATTTGTGTTCCAGTTTTGTCAGTTGACCCAGCAATGTCCTTTAGAGCATTTTCCCTCCAGTACAGGATCCCTCTAGGGTCAGGAATTGCATTTAGTTGTCCTGTCTCTTCAGCCTCGCTATTTAATCTGCAGTATTTCCTCAGGCTTTCTTTGTGTTTGAGGACATCACCATTTTGAAGAATACAGTCGCCCTGCAGCCCCACTTCTTTTTTTGAACGTTTCTTATCTAGGGCTTCTCTGATGTTTTCTTGTGATTAGATTTAGGTGATGATGCATTCCATGCTGAAGGACTGTGTAGGGGATGTAGTGTCCTTCTCAGGGTACCACATGTTGGGACGTGCAGTGGTCATATAGCCTCACTGATGATGTTAATATTGGTTACCTGGTTAATGTAGCATTTGACATCTCCACTCTTGAAGCACTATTTTTTTCTTCCTTGCAACTAATAAGCAGTCAGTGGGATGACATTTTAAGACCATGCCTATATTCTGTTCCTCATCAAAAACTGACTCACAGACATCAAAAACAAGCTTATGGTCACCAAAGGGGAAATGTGGAGGGGGAGGGATAAATTAGGAGTTTGGGATTAGCATACACACACTACTATGTATAAAACAGATGATCAACAAGGACCTACTGTAGGGCACAGGGGAATCTACTCAATATTCTGTAATAACCTATATGGAAAAGAATCTGAAAAAGAATGGATATATGTATATGTATAACTGAATCACTTGGTTACACAACATTGTAAATCAACTAAACTCTAATATAAAATAAAAATTTAAAAAATTTCCCCTAGATTTAGCATCTATTGATGATTTTTCTTTTTTTTTTGTGTGGTACGTGGGCCTCTCACTGTTGTAGCCTCTCCCGTTGCGGAGCACAGGCTCTGGACGTGCAGGCCCAGCGGCCATGGCTCACAGACCCAGCCGCTCCGCAGCACGTGGGATCTTCCCAGACTGGGGCACGAACCCGTGTCCCCTGCATGGGCAGGCGGACTCTCAACCACTGCGCCACCAGGGAAGTCCGATGATTTTTCTTGATCCAGTCTTTACTGTGATGATTGCAAAGTCCTGATTTTTCCAGCTCCTGTAATTCCTCTCCAACTACCTTGAGTGAGCACCAACCCTACTCCCCCATTCATCTATTTATTATCAGTATGTATAGTGAATTCCTACTCATCAATCGTTCCTTACTCTACCTCATTATTTTTGGCTTCAAATTCTCCCAGGTTTGGCCAGTGGAGCCTCTTCAAGTGACTCGTGTCCTTGTGGAGACTCTTGTCTCCCATTATTTTTGGAGCACTTTCTTACTTCCCAGCACTTTCTTACTTTAACCCTTTCCTTCCCCTGCTTTAGAATTAATTGTTTCTCTGAAGACTTGGTTCATTTTAAGGAATGAATCCAGGGAATGGTATTAGAAACAAGATCTGAGTACTAAGTGTGCTCATTGTTACTGGGGTGACTTTGGTTCTTGGTCTTTGCTGTGGGCAAGGAAAGACCACAGGGGAAATATATGCATGTATACACACCTATACATACACATGCAAGGAAATATACCTTCAAATATGCCTAGACACTCACATGTATTTTAGATATCTTGAGTTCATCTGTATGATGTATGTGGTACATTAAACACTGTATTAATGCCATTTTATACATGTGATGTTAGTTCCTCTTCATGATTCCTTGTTCTAATGGGTCTTTCTCAGTCTGCTTTTCCCTGCAGTTGCCATGAGATGACTGTAGATCCCCTTTGCCTTGTCGCCCAGAGGATGAGTCCTCCTGGCATGTAGCATCCTCAAGCCTGATCCTCCGATCTGGTGTGATTAGCACTTACGGACTTTATTACCCAGAGCTGGTCGCTGCTGGACCCAAAGAGCTCGGGTATCTTCGATTTACCTTTAAAATAAAAGAAAGGGGGAAAAAAGACTTGAATTAATATCCCACTAACCAGTATGGTATAGGTATAGTTATTTCTTAAGCTCCCTTTCAATCCCCAGGTGCCTGCCTTTGCTCCAGCTTGACTACCAGCAGCAACGCTGTCCTTCTGAGCAGCCCCACCCACTAAGGACTAATGCATGAGGCTGGATGCTGCCCTCACCTTGGCTGCCTCTTCCCTCAGGTTCCTTTCTTTTTCCTGGAAGCAGCTTCATATATAAGGCTTCTCTCTGTCCCTGGCATCCACACCACTTCTCTTTCTGTTCCCTGCATCCCTCTTTTCCTTGTTATTCCCAGCAAGAGAACTCATGAACATTGGAAACAGTAAGCACAAGAGTGACGGAAAGGTAAACGATGCCAACCTGCTTGTTCTACTCTCTACCGGGTTGAGGAGGAAAATCTTTAGCTCCCTTTTAGTTGTTTTTGTTGGTACAAAGCACAGGCGAGGCACTGCAGCCACCGCACTGTACACTGGATTCCAGGGGAGGGTGTTACGTACTGAATAGAAAGAACACAGGTCCTGGGATGGACAAAGGGAGCACCTAGGATGGACGAAGGGAGCACCTGGGATGGACAAAGAGAGCAGGGACGAAGAGCCTGGGCCTTGTGCTTAACTTCTTGGCCTCAGCTTCCTCATCTGTAAAATGAATAAAAGAGTAACCCCTCATGGAGTAGTTGTGAAATTAAAACAGTGAAATGTGGATTATTTAGAACAGTTCATGGAACAAGGGAAGGAGTGAGAAAGACCAAGCAGGTCCAATCACCACTTCCGTCTCTTACTCTCTGACTCACAGGCCCCTCTCCTCAGTCAGCCCCTGTCCTCTCTATAAAATGGGGAGAAAAAAGTGTATGCCAGGACTACACGAGATCAGCAGTGAAAGCTCCTGCACATGCAGTGTACACAGAGAGTGAGCTCCCTTTTGTTGGAAATGTCAAGGTGAGCAAAGTTTCTCTGCACAGAGACCCAAATGATATACATATGTTGGACATTCTTTTCACACCCTGCACTGACTATAAGGTTTATTTTACATCTACCAGGCATGATTCCCATCCCATCCTGAAGTCACTTATGATAAAGTTGGTAACGCAAAGCAAGTTCTGTAAATACAAAGGATGAGGCGAGGTGGCGGAGGTTTAGTGTCACAAAGGTGGCAGCCATGGGAGTGTCAAGTGCCCAGGTTGACAGCGGTACTAATGGTGCTGATAACACTCAATGAACAGCAGGAAGCAGCATGAAAGTAAATTAATGTTCAACAGCAGCTAACATTTTCTGAGTGCCAGCCATGCCCCCAGCCCTGTGCTGAGTGCTTTGTGTGCATTGTCACCTGAGTTCCCCTAGGTACCCTTTGGGGAGGGCTTGAAGGATTGAATTCACATATTACAGTCAGTGAAATGGAGCCCAGGAGGATTTGTCAGGCTGCACTGGCAGAGCTGGGTTCTAACCAAGCAAGGTCAGCAGAATGAAATTAGGTGATGCTTTGGGGAGGCCTCAGAAGGGGTACAGTTGAACACCTGTCAGGAAGCTTGCACTTGTGGAGGCATGGTGGGTCGATTCATGAGGAACTCTAAAGACGTGGTTTTCAATTTAATAGAGAGGTACTCCACAATATTTGTGACGTTCAGAACAATAATTTTGATGTTGGGGTGTTTGGTGTATGAGTTTAAAATATTTTAAAGGTACTGGGATGGCCCAGATTTTTTTTTTTTTCATGTGTGTGTATATGTGACTGTATTTAAAGAGCCAGAAATGAAAGACTGTCTTTTTTATTAAGTACTGCATTCTTATAAACAAAACTGAAGAGGTTTAACCATAGACTTTTACGATTGTTGCCTTGACTGTATTAAATAAAAAACAGTCCATGATCAATTTGCTAAACTCAAGTTTTAAAAGAATTATTAAATTCAGCGTTTAGATAGGAAACTGATGTTTTTTCAAAGGAACGAAAGAAGCTAGAAAGAAGAAAGGGAGAGAGGGAGGGAAGGAGAGAGGGAGGGAGGAAGGAAGTTTCTTCTCTGTGACTTGTACCTGTAAATTGGAGACGATGCTTCACACCTGCATAATTTGTTATTGGTGAGAGACTTGACTCCTGCAAATTCTCATAGACTTCATTCATAAAATTACAAGTTCAAGTTCCTTAACAGAGTAAGTAGCCTTCAGTGATGGATGGTGAGTGACATATGGAAAGTATGGTGAAATAGTCTCAGAGAATCCCTTCAGAGTCATATGAGTTAGGAGTAGGTATTCGTTGTCATGGCCTTTATGATCACTTTAGATCAACTTTTTTGTTTTCTTTTCTGTTTGGTTTCTGAGACCAAAGTGTAGGATTAATGAATAGATGCTTGTCAATAAAAAAATGAATGAGCCTCAGTTGTGTGGATTTGTAGGGAGGTATTTGATCTGGGTACATATGGCATCTTTATTCAAGTGATTCTCAGCAGAAGCAATTTTCCTCCAGATATTTAGCAAGGTCTGAAGTCATCTTTTCTTGGCTGGCGGGTAGGGGATATTTCTGAACTACTGGTATTTCCAGTGGGTAGAGGCCAGAGATGCTGCCAACCAACCTATAATGCACAGGACAGTTCCCACAGCAAAGAATTATGTGGCCTAAAACATCAATAGTGCCAGGTTGAGAAATCTCGCTTTATTCTAACATCACTCTGATTGCTTCCTGTTGTTTAATTTGAAAAGATATTCATAAGATAGGGGTGACTCTTAGACATAAACTCATCCACATTATAGATGAGTAATGTGTCCCAAACCCCGAGTTACAGCACAATAAAGAAAAAGTTTCCAGCCTGCAATTACCTGTAGCCTGATAACAAGTAAAGGGACTAAAGTCTTATGGGTACAAAAGACAGTGAGGGACAAAGGGAGAAGGGCAAATGAAACTTTATTTCACAGAAAAATAGATGTAAATTAGTTTGGATGATGTACATTTCCCCTGTACCAATTAGTACCATTTCCCCCTCCCTCGACTTTGAAGTTTTACTTGTTTATTTGTAAATTAAAATGGTAACATTTAAGGCATACAACATGATGATTTGATATGCATGTGCGTCATGAAATGATTCCTGCGATGCATTTCTATATAAATCCTTGCATTGATGGGAGAATAAAGTGTTTTTGTTTTCATGGGTGCCAGCTTCTCAACACGCTGGTGTAGACCCACATACCTCTTGCCAGTGACTGGTCCCAGCAGAGGTTGATTGGATGTTCCTGTCTTCTCCTCAACGATCTAGTGCCGCTACAGCGGCTTGTAGCAATTAGAATGTGTTGTGTGCAAAGACTTGAGTGTTGACTGAACCAATTAAAAGATCAATTAGTGCAGCACAAGTGCTTAGAGAGTAGTTTTCTGTGACATGGAGCAGCTTTTCCGTCAGTATTGAGAGCTACAACTGAAACCAACCATCTGGAATGTGTGTTCTTTGTTCTTAGCTTTTTTTCTCTTTTAAAATGTTCTGTGTATTGTTAAACATTCAATGGAGGCTATCAGTCAATGGACTCATATGACAAAAAGGCTTTTCTTGCAATCGTATTTTCATTTACAGTAATTCAGTGAATTACTAATAATGCATAGAATGCATAGTAATTAAATAATCATAATTAAGTAAAAATAGTAAAATAACACTGGATTTATGCAAATACTTTATTTTTTGCTCTGATATAGACTAGTTAAAAAGGTTGTTTTCCCATTAGTTTATATATAGTTTGGATGTCTTGTTTCTGTAACTAGAAAAGAATCCGTTTTACTTTTTCTTCTTATCTTGGAATCTCAGCATATGTGTACCACAAGCTACATGCAAAACTTTGGATGTCACAGATTTTGTGACAGAGTTCTTACAGGCCATGGGATGGAGTGAAGATGGAATGCATTCCTAGTTTCTCAAGTACATGATGCCAGGAGGGGTCTTCTCGGCAAGTGCGAAAGAAAAACTGACTCCGGGAGAAGTTTTCAAGGTGTAGAATCTTCATACCTTTATTCAGCAAGTACTGAGACAATTAGTGGATAGCAGAAGGTGATATGATGGATGCCCAGGACATATTTCCTGCCCTTTGGTGGTTTATACTGTAGTTGGAGAGGCAAGGGCCAGTTATGTTAGTTATGACTGTGGGTGACCAGGAGCAGAATCCTTGACTCCCTTCTCTACTTTCTATAACACTGCAAGGTCCCCAGAGAGACAGTCACTAAAGGGAAGCAGAGGAAATCACAGGGTGTGTTTTCCAGGGTTTGAGGAGTAAACCTCTCTAAGGAAGTTCTATCCCTGGTGAGGTAAACTGTACTAGAGGTGACCGAGGAGAGGGGTCACCTTTTCTCTGGACAGAAGCTGGTCATATGACCTCCCTAAGGTAGCCTGGGTCCTGTCCCATTTTCTACTTGGTTCTTTCTTATCCTGGAAACTCCTACCAAACAGGAGCCGTCTCCAGCCCCTTCTCACTCCCCAGCCACATGGTTTGCCAAAGGAGACAATTCAGAAGGAAATTCAAGAGAGGAACTAAAAAGCAGATTCCTGGGAGAGTATTCCAGGTTGATGTCTTAGGGTTTACTCTTTCCTTCTCCAAAATCTCTGCCCCAGCCGCCGTGGCCCGGTAGCATTCTTGGCATGGGATGATTCTGGTGTTCTTCCTTGTGGATGTGAGCTACAACCTGGGACTGAGAGTGTCTAGCCAACAAAAGATTTACATGAAATAGTCATGACACAGGTGGTGTTTGATGGAGCACCAAAATTAGGGCAACATTGTAGGGTGTGCCCCAAAGTTCTTAGTGATGGACAACAGAATTCAGTCTAGCTAATTGTAGCAACATAAGCGACATGGTACTGTGTAATTTGTGGAAATTCTAAGAAGTTCAGAGAATCATGCCTCTACACATGCCAGGAGAAACCCACTCACACCCCGGGGCTGTTCTAGCAGAAACCTCATTGCTGCTACCATTACTGCCACAGATGACCAAGGAGATCCATGTCCCCACCTGTGGATGCCCCTGGTACTCACTTCCCAGTCCCCGCTGGGGGCATCTGCTGGGCAGAGCATAGCTCATCAACAGAAAGAACCCGTGTTGCTAGGGAGTCCGGGGAAAGTGGTTCTCAGCTTTGTAGATAAAAGCACACTAGAAGGGATGTGAGTGGGTATTGACTGATCCCATCTGTATTTGTAAAAATGTTACAGGACTTGGTTGAAAGTGGACGTGAAAGGGGACTGGAGTTGTTGGGTGAGACCTTGTGAGGAAGTGGACCCTGAGTTGAACTAAAAGGATTTGGGTTGTTTGGAGGAGGGACATGGACAGTCTATGGAAAGTAGACCTGACATTAAAGGTAGATGTGACTTTGTCTATCAGTGGCGCTCTCAGAGCTGCCGTGGCAGAGGTGGACTGAGAGTTCATATTTGACAGTCATCATGGGTGAGGCCAAACAGAGAAAATGAGGCAAACATTTGGGAAGAGTTTGGGTACCAGAAGGTTTGGGACTTCATCCAGTGTGTGGTGACGAGCGACTGGAGGCTTATCACAGAGCAGGGACATGATGAGATCAGTGTTTTAGGAGTCTTATGGTCCTCCTGTGTAGGATTGCCTAAATGGAGATAGCCTAGAGGCAGAGAAACAGGCTAGGGGTCAAATAATCTGGGTGACAGGTGGTGACAGCCTAGTCTAGTGAGAACACACACACTCAAGGAGTGGATATCAGTCTTTTCAAAAGAAGCAGCAGTATGGGGAAGGGGATCCAAGTTCAAGTGCCAGAATTTGCTAGTTACTGATGGTGTGACCTTGATGTCTCTTGGTGTTGCTCAGTTGGCTTTTGCATCTGTAAAATGAAAAGATAGTACTCCTTCACCACCCCACTGTCCTGGATAGACATGAAACTCCAGTAATGAAGGTTTATAAGAACACTTTGCAACCCAGGAGGCATCACGTAACATGAGTTATTGTTATTATGAAAGGTGGAATCAGTGTGGTTGGGTGACTAATAGGGAGAGAAGAAAGAAAACTGTCAAAATGACTCTTGGCTTTCTCCCAAGAGCAAGTGAGCTCTGTCTGGAAAAAAAGGGACCTTTGGAGATTAGGGGGTGGTATAAACAGTCTGGATTTGAACATGGTTATGGCAGACAGAAGTGAAGACATTCACAAGAGAGTTGCAGAATCAGGGCTGAAGCCCTAGTGAAGTCCAGGTAGGATAAAACATGATTTATGCTTCCTGATGTTCCAGAAAAATTGTAAGAAAAGAATAACAGGTTAATTTTCTATGTAGTTTACTTTTTTGTTTATTTGTTTTAAGGGTAGTATCCTTTTAAATTCTGCTTTAGCTGCAAGCCAGGAATATTTAGGCAATTTATGGACTAAAATATATTACATGAAGAGTAAAGTAACAGTAGGAGACTGACCTTCAGATTTGCCTGAGACTGGGGGGTTTCCAGCACTTGAGAATCTCAGCTAAAATTGGGAGAGTCTGGGCAGTTGAGGATGAGATAGATGGGTACCCTAACAGGCTGAGAAGAAACAGGAGGAGGTGAGATGGTCACTCCTAGATAATCAAATGGTTACTAAAAAAGACTCAGGTGGCTCAAGGTGGAGTACGAAGTGCAGCTAGAAAATATTCTAGTTTAGTAAAAGAAACTCTGGAGAGTTATAAGGTCTTGCTGTGTTCAGGAAAGAGCCAGAAAATCTCTCCTGGGAAGAAAGAAAGCTGGCCTCCTCAGTACTCCAAACATTTCCATGGGGGGGGCTTATCTTCTCAAGTTATGAAGGAAACCTGTGAAAAACATGTGGAAATGATTATAGTTAGGCTGACTAATAAAGACACATATGTACTTTATACTTGGGGAGTTTTAATTTTTTGTGGAGTTACTCTGAAGAAATATTTTTCCTTTGTGTATTTGATGTGTTTACATTCACCTGGTTCAAGACAGAATCATCTTTCTGATTTTGAACAAAGACCTGGAAATAAAAAGTTGGACAGTTGGCATGGTGCAGGACTGACTGGGAATTCTCCCATCTTGCCTCTCAGGAGGAAAGCACTGGATGACCTCACCAAGGGGTGATGGTGGCCTCACCAAGTTAAAGCAGAGCTCCAATGAAGGAGCAGTTCCAAGAAGTACAAGGATCATGGCATCCTGAACCGTCTGGGCATAGTGGCTCTGAGAGGTTAGATCTTCTGCCATCAAAGACTTTCTTGCCTGGACCTGACCTTTTGTTGATGATCCAGAACTAAAGGGGGTTCTGAAAACTGGGGGAGCCAAGAGTAACAAGGAAACCATCAACTGAAACTGGGGGTTCTCTATTTAAAAAAATAAAATAAAAGCATACCCTTAAAAATAGTTACCCGATTGTTATTGGTTGAATCTTGTCCTCTTAAAATTCATATGTTGAAGTCCTAACCCCTAGTGCCTCAGAATGTTGACCTTATTTGGAAAATAGGGCCTTTGCAGTTGTAATTAGTTAAATGAGGTCATTAGGTTGGGCCTATAATCTAATATGACTGTTGTCCTTATAAAAAGGGGAAATGTGGACACAGACCTGCAAACAAGGAGGGCACACCATGTGAAGCTGTAGACAGAGGTTGGGGCAAAGTGTCTGCAAGCTAAGGAACACCAAAGATTGCCCAAACCACCAGAAGTTAGAAGCCTAGAACCCATTCTCCCTCTCAGGCTCAGCGGCAACTAACTCTGCTGACACTTGATGTAGGACTCCTAGCTACCAGAATTCTGAGACAACAAATTTCTCTTGTTCAACCCACCCAATGTGTGGTACTTTGTTACAGCAGCCTCAGGAAACAAGTATACCAATAAAGTTTATTTGTACATTTTCTCATCAAAACAAAAAAAATGGAATGTCACTTTACCACTGTTTATTTACCTTTAGGTTGAGTAAGAAAGCAATGGTTTGAGCGATTACTTCTAAACAAACCAAAAACCATTATACAAACTAGGTGAAACCAGAAATATTTTTATTCATTCGTGTTAAGAAATATTTTTCAAAAATCATGATTGACAACCACTCACGTGTATACAGTAGGGTTTCCCCCCTCTAGTTCTCATCATTTATGAAATGAAATATTAATTGAAGCCCTCAGAAGATTGCCAATAAAACTTCTAAAAGACTCTTTTGATCTCTAGGAAGCACTGAGGACAGATACGACTTCATTCCTTCTGGAAAATGCTTTGTTCTTTTGACTCTACTTACAGAGGCAATAGGAAAGCACATAATACATCAGGTTTTCCTTCTTTGTAGAACAAAGTTAATCCAGGTCCTTATTGTATGAAACTGCACAGGCATATAATCTTTTAGAAGACATAAGTAATTCTCCATAATACATTTGGAAATACTTTGATCTTTCTGTATACTTCTCCATAGCAGAAGAGTCCTGCAAACCTATTTTACTTATTTAGAGGTTGGTTAAATAAAGTTAGGGTCATAATAGTAGAGCTTTAAAATTGTGTTTTAAATATAAGCTACCAAAAGAATAAAGATAATTTTACTAGGTCCTGAAAAATTCTAAGTTACATGCTAGTCTGCCCCCTCCCATTCCAATGCCAACACCATGGACTTAGTTTTCTTGTATTTACTTTCCTGTTTTATTAACTCTGTTAATGCACTTAAAAAATTCTTTAAAGCCCCATCCTGTCTTGAAAATTTTAGTATTCAAGTGAAGTGCTCTTTCTTGTAGCATTCCT
>NW_006771034.1:563941-603260 GCF_000442215.2 Lipotes vexillifer
TCCTGCTATACTGGTTCTAATGGTTCTAATAGTTCCTCCAGCCCACTGTGGATTAGGCTGATTATGGGATTGGTGGGAAAGGATGCTGGAGAGTAGGGTAAATCTTAGAAGGTCCCTCATTCAGTCCCTGATAAAGATCTGAGATTCCTTTCACAGGGGTGGGGAGCTGCTGAAGGATTTGAAACAAAGGAATGATAGGATCAGATTTGCATCTTGGAACAACCACTCCAGAAGCAGCTTGGGGAATGGGTTGGTGGTCTGGGGGTGGGGTATGAGACTGGAATCAGAGAGAAACGGTCCTGAGGCCATTGAAGCAGTCAGAAATGGCGGCACTGTGGGTGTGGAGGATGTGTAGGCGGTGGAGGGACCCAAGATTTTGTCAACTGTCTACCACTACCCATTAGTCACTTCACTGCTAAAAATGCAGGTAATATTAATGACTTGACCCATCCTTTGTAGGAAAATAAAATTTAGTGGTTGATGCTGTTTAATAAGCACTCAAAGAAAATCAAGAGTCATCATTTGACCCTAGACGTTTCCACCCCCAACTATGTTAGTCTCAGTCTAAAGAATTCAGGCAATTCCAGGCCAGGAACCTGGAGTGGGGTGAGCTCTTGCAGATTCACAGAACTCCCTGGGCTAGTCCAAGGGGTCAGCTACTTTATGATATTTCTTTGCTGTATCTGTCTTCTGAACAATGGAGGGGGGTGGGCATCCCCCTTCCGTTAGGCTCAGGGCACTGACAGAGAGCCAGAGATGAACTCAGCCTGGATTCCCAGTGTGTCGAGGTGGGGCTGTCAGGCATTTGCTTAGCAGCTAGTGGTCCCCGAGTTGTGATCACTTGCCCCATCCACGGTAGTTGAGGGAAGTGGTTAGTTATCTCTGAGAACTGGGTGCACTTCTGTGGCATTAGAGGGACCCCTGCCATTTTCCAGGGAGAGACCCCAATCGTGGCCAAAGGTCTGGGAGAGAACCAGACAGGTTGGCTTGTAGTTTGCTGCAGTGATGCCTTCTTCAAGTCCAGGAGCAGGTAAAGCCTTACTTCCAGGTGTGATCAAATCTATTTCACACAGGAGGCCAATAGGTGGCAGAACAATCTTTCCTACGTGCTGCAGTGAAAATGTATAGAGAAATCACCCTTAACAGGGCTCCGTTGCTCACCTTTGATAATTAGAGTCTTGAACAATTCAATAACTAGGTAGTTTTAGAATTTTTACACATTTTACAGGATTATATATTAATGCTGTATGTTGTGTAAAAATGTTTCAAGTTAATGAAAATTTTAAGCTCTAGAACAATTTGTCAGAGTATTTATAGACACTGTTTACTTAAATCTTATCTTCTTGTGGCTAGAAATTATTTTCTCATTCTATGGGATATTTCCACTTTTTTGGTGTATAGAAACAAAGGTGAAAACAATTCTAATTTTAGGCCATTTAAAACTACTATTCTTAGTTGATTAGAAAGCAGAATATACAGAGAGGGTTTATCTCTGTGATTTCAAAAAGTCAAGCACCTAATGACAGATTCACAGATGCCCTAAAATCTTGGAATTGGAGACATGGAAAGATCTGTCTTTTGAAAAATTAAAATTTTGCCCTTGTAATGGAAGATAAGATACTGGCTTAGAATCCTCTCCAATATTATTCTAACTACATGCATTTTGCAGATTTTTTTTTTTTTTTTTTGCTTTGCTTTGCTTTGCTTTCCTGCATTAGAAATTAAGAGCTGGGGACTTCCCTGGCGGTCCAGTGTTTAAGACTTCACCTTCCAATGCAGGGGGTGCGGGTTCAATCCCTGGTTGGGGAGCTAAGATCCCACACATCTGGTGGCCTAAAAACCAGAACATTAAACAGAAGCGATATTGTAACAAACTCAATAAAGACTAAAAATGGTCCACATCAAAAAAAATCTTTAAAAAATAAAACAAAAAATAAAAACTAAGAGCTAATTTAGGAAGACCCAAATTGGAAGATTTTAGAAACAGTCACAGATGTCTTAGTGGCAGTCACAAATCGGGAATTATCAGGTCTCTAATATAAAATGCTCTCTGGGGTTGTGTCTGCCTTGGGCACATGCTTATGGGGTTTCCTTGGAATCTCATCTTTGCTTTTATTCCCTTGTGGTCAGGTCAGGACCTGGATGAGAATGGGGTGAGTGAGGCATGGCCTTGGCCACATCATTTAAAGAGACACAAAAAACCTTAATCATCAAGATCAACAATTACCTTAATGCAATGTTTTTAAAAATCAAAATACAGAAAAATCCCACTGATTAAGATATCAAAAATCTAAATATCAATGGGATCAGTAACAGTGCTATGCGGAGCCCTGTTCGAACCTGAGGCAAGAGGAAAAACCAAGGACACAGAGCCTGTCTTTATTTAAAATTTTGGTGTTTTGTTCATCATGAGTTTTGGCATTGATTTTGACTTTTTAAAATATTGCATTAAAATATTACTCATCATCATTCCTACATTTTCGGGCTTCTTCCCTAGGCTCTGTGCCCCAGGCTGGTGCCTCGCGCTCCTCTCCCTAATCTGAGGCGGCTTGTCCTTAGGTTTACACACTCCCTGTCAAACATGTAGAAGCCCTTCTCAAGGAGAGGTTCATGGCCCTCTAAGGCTGTTGGTCATCCAAAGGAAAAACAGCCCTGAAATGCAGAGAGAGAGTAAGGGTGTCGGCATGTTTCCCAGGGTGACCTCAGTTCTGAAAAAATATACATTTTATTTTTAAACCATTTCTTTTGTTTCTTCTCTCTCTTTTTTTCTTCCCAGCTTTGCTTATGGCCCCCACACACCCTTAGTCTGTGCTCTGGGTAGCCAAGCTATTTCTGAAGATGCTCAGATATTTCCGAAAGAGGTTCTTTTTCAGAAGTCTTCAGAACCTATGTCACTGCTTCTTTAACCAGATCGCTAATGGAAGAAATTGCTATGACCTGGGACTTTTAACCCATCTGTGTATCTAAATAATAGTCAAATTGGATCCAAACCTCCTTACAGTCACTTGCAGTTACTGCCGAGTGGTACTGGGGACAATCTGACTTGCTAGTGGCCCCTTTTGCCACAAGGAACAGCCTTGCTTCTAGAAGTTTCATCCTCTCTATTTTCTACTCCCAATACCTGTATGAACAGTCTTCTCACAGCACATAAAGCCCCTCAATCGAGTCCCTCTCCTCTTTCCCCTTCCCTTTAGAGCTGATATTCAGTCTGTTCTCAGATGGCTATGAACCAGCTCATCAATATTCTACAGAATTTGCTTTCAAGTTTGCCACAGGAAACATTTTCCTGTGGATGGAGATGAGCATCTTTGAAAGAGCAAAGCGAAACTATTTATTCTATTCTACTCCTTTTCCCTCTCTCTCCACCAATCAAAAGTACTTGACTTCAAGTCTTGCTTATAGAAAACAAACTTATGGTTACCAAAGGAGAAAGCGGGGGAGGGATAAATTAGGAGTTTGGGATTAAGAGATACACATTATTATATATAAAATAGATAACCAAAGGACCTATTGCATAGCACAGGGAACTATACTCAATCTTTTGTAATAACCTATAAGGGAAAAGAATCTGAAATCAGTTTATATATATATATATATATATATATATATATATATATATATATATATAACCGAATCACTTTACTGTGCACCTGAAACTGACACAACATTGTAAATCAACTGTACTCCAATAACATTTTTTAAAAAAGAAAAAAATATATTAAAGTGAGAACCGGGAAGGAAAAGGTTAGGCATGATTACAGATTGGAAAAGTACAAGTTTGAGGTCCAGTGTCCTTAGAAAAGACAGAATAAAGAGACAAATAAACATCAGTTAGAAAAAGCACAAATCCTTTGGGAAAATTCTGTGAATGGACAATTTAAGTCCCACTTGTGTCGGTGGCATCTACATGTGTTTTTCTATGAACCGCAAAACAATAAATATTTAGGATGTGCTTTTAAAAATAACAGACAGATTTTAGAAAGATTTAAGTTAAAAACTTCAAAGAAAGAAGAGATTAGAATCAGAGTTTTGTTCATAAAATTTTTAATTTTACATTAAAACACTCTAAAGAAAAAGATTTTCTGCTTAGAAAAACAGGATTTGGTTATTCAAACTTTGTCTTAGCTATAATAACTCTTTCTCTGAAAATTCTAGACACAGAAGATGTCATTCTTAATATGTCAATTCCCAATTAGTTTGTTATTTTTGAAAGAAATAACAGAATGTTTTTACTTTTATGCTTATTTTACAGTTTATATTTTTTGGTTGTTCTTTTTCCCTATCATTAAGCTATTCTGGACAATCAGAGTGAAACAAAATTGCATATTTAATCATTTTGTTGAGTTATTTTTCATGTTTATGTTTAAACTCATGTTGGGAAAAAGTTGGATGACTTCTTAAGGATATAAATGTATATCCTGTCTTTTCCTGAATACACAAGAAAACTGGGTTAAGCCATTTTTTCTTGAAAATTATTCTTGGCAACTCTTTGGGAAAATCTGTTAGCTTGTCAAGATAAATTTTACAAGCAGTATCCCAGGTTATGGAAACCATTGCAAAATATCTGAGAGATAAAGGACCTTTGCAGAACTAGGGTTACAAATGTGTTTATATATTTTATATACATTTTGGTACTGTGAGTATTCAAAATATTTGGATGTTGTAGGAGCTAGAGGCAGCTTTTATTATTTTATTTTATTTTTTAAGTAAGAGACACTGTAGTGAAAGAGGATTTAAAGTTTTAAGGGGGTACCTGGCGAGAATGAATCCTCTCAAATTCTTTGAGAAGCAATGCTCCGTTCTTCCCAGAATATTTTTTTGTGGACAACTGTCTAGCGTGTTGTTTTTGTTCCCAAATGTTTACTGAGTGTTATAAAGGAGGACAGGACATCACACCAACCCAATGAGCTGGGCCTTGATTTTGAATTTGCCTATCACATGGGCCTAAGGCCTTTCATCTTTTGCTTTATCTGAATATGTGTATGACCGTGTATGCTCTTTTTCAAATTTCTTTACACCGTCAAGTGCCCACCTCGGAGTATTCCTCTGACACACAGATGCCTGCTTTCCTTCTACCCTTGACATAGGGTACAGTTTCCAGGCTACTGGAAAAAGAGGCCATGAAAGAAACACTGGCCCACCCACTGTACTGGACATTTTTTGTAAGATTGTAACGAATAGAGAGGTGGGACATCTGAAATTGAACCCCTAGGCTGTGGAGTCAAATGAGCCGGAGTTCAAACCCCATAACCCACTCACTGGCTGTGTGACTACAGACAAGTCATCACCCACTCTGAGCTCTTTCCTCCTTTATCACAGTAAGCTGGTGTGAGCGCTAAATAAAATAACGTGTGCAAACTGCTGAATGTGGTGTCAATATGCTGGGGATGCCCAATAAAGGACGTTGGTTTTGTACCGTTATTATTATTAATAAATTGCAGGGTTTCGAATAGGGGAAGGCGGTACATAGGATGGGAGGAGAAAGCAAGGTAAAAAGTGTTTGGGTGGAAGAGGGTTGTAGGGATGGGAGACAATGAAACTTAGCAAGAGCCACCAAAGGGAGGACGTACACCTTCCAAGAGCAAGTTCAGTCCAAGTTCTTATTAGACCACAGGCCTATACCAAGATAACCCAGTTGGCAGGAACAGGTCATGAAAAGATGCTGTGTTTCACCAAGCTCTACGATGCCCAGGGAAACCAAGTTGGAAAGTTGGATTCTTGAGAACCCTCTCCCTCTAAAAAGGCACAACGGAGAAGATCCTCACTGTTTGGTCCTGAGCATTCCAGCCGTCCTAGCCCCAGGTTAGTTTATTCCCAAGCCTCCCTCCACTGGCATCATCTGGGTCTTCACAGCTGCGTCAGGCCCAGGTATTGACCTTGGACATAAGCTTCCTCCCCTTCACTTGGCTTTCCCCTGGCCTGTCCTTATTTAAGCTGGTGTTCTCTGCATCCCGTCTGGGTCCTATCTCCACCTACCATGGTTGTCTGTTTGTCCTATTTAGGTCTGCTCCAAGAGCCATGGGGCTTCAGGAGAATGCTGGAAGGTTCTCTGGCTCGCCTTTTTTTTTTTTTTCTTGCGTTATGCGGGCCTCTCACTGTCGTGGCCTCTCCCATTTGCGGAGCACAGGCTCCGGACGCGCAGGCCCAGCGGCCATGGCTCACGGGCCCAGCCGCTCCGCGGCATGTGGGATCCTCCCGAAACGGGGCACGACCCCGCGTCTCCTGCATCGGCAGGCGGACTCTCAAGCACTGCGCCACCAGGGAAGCCCGTCTGGCTCGCCTTTTATCACCCACTTTCATCGTTTCAGTATTTGTCACTCTTCCCTTTCTATCTTTCAAAGTTCAAGATGATTAATGGAATTCAGGTTGTTTTTCACCCTTACTGATTTATACTGATTTCTCAAACGCCCCCTACTCCATAAGTTAGCAAGACTCAATATTTATTTAATAGAGAATTTATTTTGAGTATTGAAAAATATTTTTGAAAAAACAGAATTTATTCTCATATAGAAGAATATTTTGAATTAAGTAGAATTAATTTTGACTAGGGCTGAGGTTAAGGTTCTGAAAAGAATGTCCTTGGCCATCACCAAAGAAATAAAGTGATCCAATCTTCTTTTTATTTTATTTATTCATCTTTTGTTTTTCCTTTTAAAAATTGTGATAAAATATACATAACATAATATTACCATTTTAACCATTTGTAAGTATACATAAATACATTTACAATGCTGTGTAACCATCACCACTATCTATACTCAAAATGTTTTCATCGTACCCAACAAACACTCTGTACCCATTAAACAGTAACTAGCAACCTCTGTTTATTCATCATTTTAACCATTAAAAACTGAACTCAGCTAGCTAACCATATGCATTAGTTTGCCACATAATTAATTATCACAAACTGAGTGATACAACACAAATTTATGATCTCACAGTTTCTGTAGGTAAGAAATCCAGGCCTGGTGTAAGGGGGTTATCTGCTCGGGGTTTCACAGGCTGCAGTAAAGATGTTGGATGCTCAGTGATCTTCATACAGAAGGCTCAGGACCTTCTTCCAAAGCTCACTGTTAGTGGAACTCATATCCTTGTAGTTGTAGGACTGAAGTCCTCATTTCCTTGCTACATGTTGGCTTAGGACTGCTTTCAACTGTTTCTTACCATGAGGTCTTATCAGTGATTCACAGCATGGTGGTTGCTTCCTCTTCCAGTCCAGCAGGAGCATATCTCTGACTTCTTCCTCAGGGACCAGCCAGAGAAACTCGCTTTCAAAGGCCTCACCTGATGAGGCCAGGCCCACCCCCAGACAATTTCCCTTTGTCATATAAAGGAACATGATCCTGGGGACTGATAGATTTCTGCCCCCATTCAGAGGAAGAGATTATACAGGGTGTGTGTACAACAAGTGAGAGCATTTGGGGACCACCTTAGAATTCTGCTACCATGCTCTAATAGGGCCAAGAGCCCTCAGCGCAAATGTTTTACAATTGTTCTTTCTCTGCTTAATTTCTACCAAGGTATTTCTGATGTTCTGCCTTTTAAGGTTGAGCAGGTTGGATACTGGGGAGGGACTGTAAGTCCCCGCTTCTAATTCATGTGAACTTGATCAAGTCCTTTCACTTTCTGGATCATTTAATCTACATCTGTACATTGGGGCCCTCAGTAAAGGATCATGTATTCCCTCAACAAACACCCACTAAGCATTTCCCATGTGCCAGGCCCTGGGCTTGGTGCCTGAGGGCTGTGACTGCTGTCAGTTCTAGATGTCTCTTCAGGAGATCCCTTTAGTCATTTATCAAAAAAAAAAAAAAAAAAAAATCATTGAATGAATGCCTACAGAATGTCAGACATTGTTTCAGGCACTGAAGATGCATCAGAGATCTAAGCTAAAAGTCCTGCCTTTGTGGAGCTGACATTATCATCAGGGGAAACAGAGAGGAAGCATCATACATATATAAGGTGTATAATGCACCAGACTATGATAAATGCTATAGGACGAAAAATGTTCTGGGTAAGGCAGTGCAGGAATGGAAGGTGTAATTTTCAATGGTGGTCCTTAGTAATACAAAAAAGTCTCAGGAATACCAGCCAGGTGATACTCTGAAGTCATCTCTTGAAAATAATCATTAACAGAGAGAGGCCTTTCTAACACACCTAGCTACAGGGGTTGATGTGTGGCCGGCTGTTGAAAGAGAAATTCACCTCCATGGCTCTGCCCAAAAAGAGTGAACAGTTTCAGTCTCTCGTGCACTGCCACAGGCAACAACGGAATAAAAGAATGAAGCCAACAAACAATGAAGTGTTCATATCCTAGATATGGGGAGAGCCAGCCCTCTGTGAACTTTCAAAAGGATTTGGAGGATATCTGGGGAACTCCCACTTCCACTGGAGCTTCTCCAGCTTTGGAAAAGTCCCTGGAATAGGTGTACAGCCAAGCAAATAGGAGAGCTAGAGGGACTTGAAGATGACCTCCTTCAAACCTTTTATAAACTAGTTTAGGAAGCTGTGATTCTAGGAAGTAAAGTGACTTCCCAAGGTCACCCAGACGGTGGCAAAGCTGGAACCAAGCTCAGCCCTCCTGACTCCTCATGCAGTGCTCTTCCCATGATAGCTTCCCAACACAGCCCTCGGACTCTCCCCTCCCCGCTCCTGTGCAGTCCCACCAATGCCCTGCAGGTACCTCCTCCAGGCCTGCATCAGATTCCTCCTGACTCTCTGTAGGTGCCTGAGGAGAGAGAATGTGCCTGATTTGATGCTGGATTCCTTTGCTAGAGCTGCTCTAGTGAAGCACCACAAACTGAGTAGCTTTCAACCACAGAATAGATGGTCTGGAGGCTAGAAGTCCAAGAGCAAGGTGTGAGCAGTTTTGGTTCCTTCTGAGGCTGTGAGGGAGACTCTCTTCCATGACTCTCCCCTGGTTTCTGGTGATGTGCTGTCAGTTTTTTGGCATTCCTTGGTGCAGATCTCCACCTTCATCTTCACACAGTGTTCTTCCTAGGTTCATATCTGCATCCAGATTTCCTCTCTTTATAAAGACACCAGTCATATTGGATTAGGGGCCATCCTAAGACCTTGTCTTAACTAATTACATTTGCAATGGCCCTGTTTTCAAATAAGGTCACATTGTGAGGTCCTGGGGGTTAGGACTTTAACAAATGAATTTTAGGTGGACAGAATTCAACCCATAACAGTTGCTATAGCCCCAGCGTACAGCATAGAAGAGGCACTTAATAAAAACTTATAGATAATTAACAGAGTATACCTTGTATTCCCTGGTTTCCACGTTGCCATGATCTATCCCCTTGGTGATTTACTTTTCCCATCTCTTAGCACCTCTCAGGCTACTGTCTGTCCACCAGCTATGGGATCTAGTCTAGGAATACGCACTGATGAGAGAGGACTAGACAGCCTGTCCCAATTCCCTGGAGGCAGTCCCCAAAGGAGACAATGATTGCTGGACATTCTGACCATAGGAGGAAAAGCCTGAACTCAGTGAATATTTTAGAGGTGACCTCTGAGATGATACAGGGTAAGGTCAGTACTTACCTCTTTTTCCATCTTTTCCACAGATTCCAGACTCCACTGGTCAATCAGTGGAGTATCTTGGGTCTATGCTTCCATGCACATTGTTCTAGTTAAGTTTCACCATAAATATTTCACAGCAGCAGAAACAGATCCTAGGATGCATATTTCAAGGCTCAGCACTAATCCTGCTTCCTCCATGAAGCCTTCCAGGATTTTTTCACCCAGGAAGGACATTTTTCTCCTCTGAATCCCTGTAGCCTATAGCATCTCCATAATGCACAAGTGTCTTGTCCCAGAATTCACTGCATCATAACTGTTAGCCAAAAGATTGAATAGAGGAATAGATGATTGGGGTGGTCCAGAGATGGTTTTTTGTGTTAGTAGAGTGAGTTTTCAAGTCCAGGGATGCTGGGGAATTCAACTTTATCTCAGTAACTCTTTCTACTCAGACAGCAGAAATTACATTTAGGAGAGAAAGATGATGCACACCACATTATCAAGATAAGACATTTACTTCAGTTTATACTAAGGTGTGAATGACTGATATAGCACCCTTGTCTAAGATTGGTTTTAATAAAAGAAAAGGGAGCATGACAATGCAGAGGTTGCTTTAAGGGAGGAGAGAAGGAGTAATAGGGAAAGGTGAAACAAAACATGAGGAAGGGTGTAGAAAGAGACAGAAGCCACTGAATACCAATTTTACTTATGCTATAATTTTGTTTGTAGCCATGTCTGGAGAAGAAAGAAGAAATGAATGCTTCTTGGTCCCTTGATTCCCGAGAGAATTATTCTATTCTCCTGCCTATCAGGCTGCTATGGCTTTCCTCTTCAATAGGAAGCTTTTCTTTACAAAAAAGAAATGCAAATGCCTACACATTTAGGAATATGCTGAAAGCTAATCAACTTTATCCTTGAACTTGATCTTATGCTACAATTGAGAGCATACTTACAGATATCCACCTAACAAGATGAAGTCACAACCTAAACATTAGTATTTTGGTGAAATAACCATGAAAAAAGTTAAGTCAGTTATTGAAACCTCTCTAGAAGGCTATGAGTTTAGTAAATTCTGTGGTATTTAGGAATCAGTAGAGACCCTCAGGACGGCTCTCTGATATATGGAGGTCGCTTATCTTGTGTAATTTAAAACATGTCCCATCAGACCAGTAAATGTGCTAGTGAGAGCTGAAGCTCCCTTGAGTATCTGTGGGAGAGGGAGGCTCTTTATATCCGAACCACTGATAGTTAGATAGGTCCTGTTGAAAGATGTGTCTCAGATTATGTCTAAGTATTTGATCTAAAACGTACCAGAAAGTTTAAAGGGAGAGCTCAGCCATAGACAGCCAAAGATCTGTCTTGTATCTGTAACGCAGAAGTTAAGCACAGTTAGTGGAGCATGTACACGTTCATCGTATTAAAAAAAAAAAAAAAAATCGGCCATGGCGACCGCCAGGAAGAAATGCCAGACACTGTGCTGGCTTGGCTGTACCCTGACTTATGTTCATTCATGGGCACGGAGCCGAGACGGGGCTGTTCTCAGTCCAGGCCAGACTTAATGCTTCATTACCTTGCCCACCTCAACACAGGATGTAATGTTGAACATTGAGCAGTAATAGCTGGCAATAGCAATCAACATAAATTACTGTATGTTTAAATGCTTGGATGTTTTTCCAATGTATGTTCACAGTCTGTATTCTGAAAATAATGTGGTAGGGTACTTAACAAACCATGGATCTACACTCTTAAGTGAATTAAATCTGGTAAATATTTTCTTATTGTGAAGGTCAATTTCTGCACAGCATGCAAAATACAAGTAAAACAAATCTGTGATTTTCCTTATTGAGCTTATGTCTCTTCCAGGAACTGAGGTTTGAAACTAAGAGTAAAAGATCAATTGTATATGCATTTGTTTAGTATTTGTTTTATGTTTAGTGTTCCCTGTATTAGGTGATAAGTAAGATCATCTTACATAGGCTTTTATATTTTGAATCATAATTACTCTAAAATCATGTAAATTGGAAGATGTCACTAAGAAGCTTTATTTTTTAAAACCACTTTATTGCAGTGTGATTGACATACTAAAACTGTACATATTTAATGTATACAACTTGACAAGTTTGGTGATATGTATACACCCGTGAAAATATCACCATGTTCTATGCCATAAACATACCCATCACCTCCAAAAGTTTTCTACCATGCTCTATTTATTATCATTATTATTTTTCTAATAAGAACACTTAACATAAGATCTACCCACTTAGCAAGTTATTGAGTTTACAAAACAGTGTTAACAATGGGCTCTATGCTATACAGCAGATCTCAAGGACTTATTCGTCTTGGATCTTTGAAACTGCCTACACTTTGACTAATATAGTTTGATACTTTCAAATTTCAAAAGTGAATCTGTCCATATTCCAAACGCTTCTCTAGCAGAAAGGAAGGAAAAAACCTGAATGTTGTGTGGAAGGACTAAAAAGTTTTGAGCACATAATTTAAACTCAAAAGGTAATAAACATTGACTGATCAAAGCAGAATTCTTCCGCCACTTGTTACATGACATTTTCCTTTTTCTGTCTGCTCATAACATTTTAGAAAGTGTTGACAAACTTTGACAAAAATCACACACTATGAAATGTTGTCTATACTTTAACTTTAACCCACCTTCTTGACACCAAGTAAAAATGTGCCAAATGAGATTTTTTCATTGGATTTCAATGAAATTTGATTTGAAGTTACCAAAGTTAAGTGACCACACTGGATGGAAACCTGTGTTTCATAGACTGTACTATGCCAAAGAAACTGGTTCCATGTGCAAATCTGTCTATTTGGTTTTTAAATGAGTGCTTCCAATGGTTGTGAATGACTTTAAGATAATTAGGAAGCTGCTAAAGTATATCTATATATTATCTATATCTATCTATCTATCTATCCATTTTTTTTTGTGGTACGCGGGCCTCTCACTGTTGTGGCCTCTCCCGTTGTGGAGCACAGGCTCCGGACACACAGGCTCAGCGGCCATGGCTCATGGGCCCAGCCGCTCCGCGGCATGTGGGATCTTCCTGGACCGGGGCACGAACCCGCGTCCCCTGCATCGGCAGGCGGACTCTCCACCACTGCGTCACCAGGGAAGCCCAATCTATATATTCTTACTGTTTGTTAGTTACTCTGAGATTTTGCAAGAAAATACTGGCTAAAATATTTTGAAAAGTATTTTAAATTGATGTATCTTTAATTATTATGATGAATGGAGTCTTTACATGTATTTAGTTATACGTGAAAAGTTGACACAATTTTGAATGTTAGAACTTAAGGAATCTTAAAGAACATCTTGGCCACCTTTCTCAATGCAAAAAAATTGATCTGGAAGCCAAAGTCATCTGTTGTCTGGCTAGAGTCATAGCACCAGTGGTCTCCAGCCAGAGTTCCACATCTGGTACTCTTTCTCCTATGCCAAGGCACCATCTTCTCTGATTTTAGTATGAGATAAGATAATTAATATATGCCATAGTATTCCAGAAAATCTAGGATCTTCCTTAATATATGCCATAGTATTCCAGAAAATCTAGGATCCTAGGATCTTCCTAGGATAGTGTTATCCAATGTCTGTTCTCAGTTCTTCTTAGTGACCAATACTTCTGGTTGGCGATGGAGAGGAGAAGGGACATCATATTCATAAAGTAGTTCAACACTAGAACTTTGACAGTATCTCTAATTGATGATATATTTGTGTGCATATATGAAAAACCTTAACTTATTTAACATAAAATTTAAAAATAAATTTGACTCTTGAACCACACGGGGGTTAGGGGTAGGGACCACCCTCCCATGCAGTCAAGAATCCACATATAACTTTTGACACCCCCCCAAACTTAACCATTAACAGTCTACTGTTGACTGGAAGCCTTACTGATAATATAAATAGTCAATATTATATACATATTATAAATATCTCCCAAATATTGGTCGAATTTCGGACCAAGAGGAGGAACTGATAAATGGAATACTGCTTGCCTTATCAGTCATCAGCAATTGCAGTCACCACTGGACAGTGAGCTGGTGAGCCTTGAGGGAACTCAGGGAGGAAAAGAATCCTGGCTATCTAGCAACCATCAGATTGCAGCCACTCTCTACGGTGAGCCCTGAGGAAACTCAGGATGTGAAACACAGGATACTGGCCCCAGATAGCTGAGGTGCATATCAAAGGAATGATTTCAGTGAGCCCAGACTCTTGCATCTTCCCATATATAGAAAAGCAGTAAGTTCCTTAACTTGAGATATCTGGTTTTCTTTTACTAACAGTAATCTTTTATTCCTACTACCTGCCCTTTGTTCCAAAACTCCTGTATATCCTGGCTCTGCCCATCACCTACTTGGAGCAGTTTTCTCAGGGTTATTTTAGATGCTGTCTCCCAGGCTTGAAGTCCTAAAAATTCCCGCTGAATAAAACATAACTCAAAAAAACAAATAAATTGAATTCTTACAATAAAGTAAGCTAGAGAAAAGAAAATGTTATTAAGAAAATCATAAGGAAGAGAAACTAAATTTATAGTACTACTGTATTTATCGATACCATAGGTTTACATCGTTTACAAGATGAATTGTCCGTCAGTACCTACATCAATATTGTCTTATATGCACAAAACGTTGTAGATGTCATATGTATTACTAACACTAGACATAAAAAATGAAAAGATAATGTGAAAAAGAAATTCATATTTATTTACAGATATAATGATTCATGCATTGATAATAAAGATGTAGCAGTATGATTGCTTTATTGTAGCTTCGTGTAATTCATACAATTGTTTCATGGTAGTTTCGCCTATACCCTAAGGAATGAATCGTTATAAAATTTTTATGGCATACACTATTGCAGTCATATTCACAATATAGTATTGGAAACATTGTTACATTTAAAAAAATCCACTTACCTGTGATGATTTTAAAAATCCAGTTTCTCCAATTACAAGAGGAACATACTGTGCAGTAATGTAATTCTTTGAAAGCAAAATTAAAACACAGTTAGAAAACTAGCACATTGTTAATTTCACATTAAATATCACTCACCTTATGCCTACGTAGGGATAGACTAGCATCTACATATATTTTATGCATTCATGACATACTTTACATTTTCTTCATTTTTTCAATATCTCTAGGCTATGCAGTTTATCTGTGAGTTTTTTAAACTTATTGCAAGCTTCCAAAATTTTTTCCAGTGTATTTATTGAAAATAATCCATGCATAAGTGGATAAGATTGAATCCATGCTGTTGTTCAAAGGTCAACTATATACCACAATTCTGTAACCATGTTTTAATATTTCATTTCTTGAACTACTCAAGAATAGAAATGGCTGAGATCACTCAACCCTGCAAGGTCCTGTTAATATTTATGACTCAAAGAACCCACATTCTCCCTATTTCCTTTAGAATTGTTGGAGAAAATATCTGTTTCTTGCAGCCAAAAAGTGTGATGGGATCCTGGTTCCATCTCAACCATTCAAATTCCACAAATTCTCCAAGAAAAATTTTCTTGATTTCCTGAGATAGGAGTCCCCATGACGTTTGCAACTCCCAGGACACAACAACTTTATATGTTTTAGTTTTCTGTTTTTGTGTCTTATCCCACCTGATAAATGGCAAGGCCCTTGATGGCAGAGCCAAAGTCACTCATCTTTGCGTTCTTTGCCAGAGAAGTGACCTGGTGGTGGTCAAATGCCTGCCCTATTCGATGAATGATGAGGTAACTAGTCTAATCCCATGTGTTATGGACTGAATGTTCGTGTCCTCCCCAAATGCATATCTTGAAATCCTAACCCCCACTGTGATGGTTTTAGGAGAGTAAAGTCTTTTGGAGGTAATTAAGTCATAAGGGTGGAGCCATCATGGACAGGATTAGTGCTCTTGTAAGAAGAGAAATCAGAGAGCTCACTCTTTTTGCCTTTTGCCATGTAAGGATACAATGAGAAGATAGCCATCTGCAAACCAGTGTCACCAGACACTGGATCTGCTGGCACCTTGATCTTGGACTTCCCAGCCTCCAGAACTGTGAGAAATAAGTGTTTGTTTGTCTAAGCCACCCAGTATATGGTAATTTGTTGTACAGCCTTAACTAAGAATGATAGGCTTATGGAGAAGAGTAGGGAGAGGCTAGAGAATGAGGTTGGGGCTTGGTTTTGTGTGGCTAAGTGGTCTGGGTTTTATTCCATACATAATGGGGATCATTAAGAAATGCTGGCTAAAGAGGAAAGTCATGAGTAGAATATGACCCTGGAGACTTAATCTGATCGATTCATGTTTGGAAGACTGGAGGGAAGCCTTTGTAACATTTAGGACAACGGGAAATACTGGTTTGACCTTGTTAGCAGGAGAAAGGGGGTAAAAATTGGAGTTAGGATGAGAGCGGTATTGATTTGCATTTGGTTTAGAATTGACTGGATCACAGAACTACATTAAAAATGACCTTATAGGTCAGACTGCCCAGCCATGCCCTGCCCCTGAATCTCCCTGGAATCAAGGTGACAGGTGGGGCACCAGGATCTGATGCCCTAAGGGCAGTCTCACCACCTCTCAATGCATCTGTCGTCATCTTTGGACAATATAAATCCTTTTCCTTGGAGTAAGCCAAAATCTTCCTCATTTCACATCCCTGCATTCCGTTTCTGCCCTCTGGGATAGTGCTAAATAAATCCATGTGGTAGTTCTTTAAATATTTGAAGATAACGATCCTGTTCCTTCATGGTAAACCTTCTCTTCGCTGTCTCCTAGTCCAGCCTTCCACACTGCCACACAGCTACATGTTTCCTTGCCATCATGGTGGTTTCCCCTTGAATGACCTCCAGTTTGTCTGTGTTTTACATGAAGTGCAACACCAGCACTTATTTTAGCAAATATCCTTGGAAAGTACCTAAGCTACAAACTCAAGAGAAATCAGACAAAAAGAAGCAAGTCACACAGCCGTATGAATAGAGGAACTGAAGGCAGTTAGCCTAAGGACAATGTGAAAGGAGGCTTCTAAAATGGCTCTCAGTGATCCCCACATCCTGGTATCTGTGTGCTTAGGTAATCACCTCCCTGTGAATGTGTACTGGACTTGGTTATTTGCTTCTAATGAATAGACTGGGACAAAAGTGATGGGATGTCACTTCTGAGATTAGGTTGGAGCAGATTGACTTGCTCTTTCGCTCTTTGGTTTTTCTTATTTGCTCACCCTAAAGAAGCAAGCTGCCACACTGAGAGCTGCCCTCTGCAGAGGCCAATGTGGCAAAGAGCTGAGGATGGTCTTTATCCAACAGCCTGAAAGAAACTGAAGCCCTCAGTCGAAGAGCCCAAGAGGAATCAAATCCTGCCAATAGTCATGCAAGTGAACTTGGAAGTTGATCTTTCACCAGTTGAGTCTTGACCTCTAGGATGTGGGAGAAAAGTAACTGTTGCTTTAAGTTTCTAAGTTTTGGGGTGATTTGTTATGTATCAGTGCATACATACTAATGCAGATGTACTAATACAGACCCCTCTTACTATCATTAGCCCAGAATAACAGAGATGGAGATGAGGGCAGATTTCCCAGCTCAGTATGGTGGTTTTTGAAGCAGAATGGAAGGGTAGCACTGTTGATAGTAAAGCATTTCAGATAGCCACAGAAATACCACAAAGCTAAGAAGTAACAAGAATAACATTGTTGCAAGGAAGGAGGAAAGTATAGTCTTGGTTGTTGATGAGCTTACATGAGACTCCCCAGAAACCTACAGACTAAAGGGTATGCATTGGAAGAAGTGATCTGGGTTTTAGTGATTTCTCCATTTCAACTGATTTAGGCTGTGTTTGTATTGTTTTTACTGGCCCCTTTATGTCTCTAGACTGGGGAAGTCCATGACTATTGACCTTACATTTTTATCCCAACCTCCACCAGGAGAAACGGAACAGAAATGAGTTAAGCAAAGGAAGAGCAAACCTCAAAATGTTAATTAAGTTGGATCATAATTAAAACTGAAAAGCTTTTAGAAATAATAAACCAAAACTACATTTACTTTTATTCATTTATTTATTGTATGACTATTTGATAAACATTTGCTGTATACACTGGTATCCTAGAGCCTAAGGATCATATTATCTTCTGAGGAACAAATACAAAAACCACCACAGTTAAGGTCGTAATGAGATAGAATATATACAGATATAATGTATTGTTTTAGCTATGCCATTCTATTAGCACATAATAAACTTAAATTTTCATAAGAGCCATAAATATTTTTAGGTGTGTCTTTGATATATCACCTCTCTCTTTAGTCTTACTTCTATTATACTGTAGACCACGTTTTTTCCTACCTTGATAGATTTTACCAATCATTTACAATTATTGAGGTCTTTCCTGGGAAATGGTAGTAATAATAAATAGAGTAATAAAATAATACTTATAACATTAACAAACTTTTTTGTACATTTATTATTTGTCAAGCACTGTGCTAAGGGTTTTCCATATATTAGAGATTCTAGTTTATGAACCCCTTGCTCTGATATGTACTATTTTTTCTAACTCAAGGCAAAGGAGTTTTAGATTAGAGAGCTTTTATTTTGTTCAAAGTCAGTTATTTGAACCTTCCAGTCAAGCAGTGTGTTGCCTTAACCTCATTGCCTTGTACTCATGCCTCCAGAATTCTGATAAGCCTTATGAAGTTCCTACAGATTATGAAGAAAATGTTGAAAAAAATTTTCAGTTGTAAGCATGATGAGTTAATGGGTTTTGGAATAGTATCCCATCAATAAAACAGAAAAATATAGGAGGTAACTATTTGCAGTAATTGAACTCTACAGGTAATGAAAGACTGTGCTCTTTGAAAGAAAGAAGTGTACAAACTGATCCCATATTCGCCCCAGCCCTCTGCCTGAGAACACTTTCCAAACTATGACATAGGAAAGTGGAGCCAAACATTGGGCAGAGGTAATAGAGATTGGAGTCTGGGGCTGCTGAAGCAACTGAATTTGCTGATCAGAGCACTAAAGAGAAGGAAACTGCACAGAGAACAAGTTCCAGATATCAGTATAGGGGTTACTTTGAGTCTTTGGTTGAGTACTAAGCTGTATATGGGCAAGACAAGCTTCCGTGTGGCCTGGCAGAGTATAGTTATTGGGAGACTATGACATAAATGAGATTCCAGAGGACACATACTACTGAGAGGTGTTGGAGTTTTAATGAACCAAGGTTGAAGGTCTAACAAACATTGTAGAAAACCCTAAACATTCAATTTAGACCCCCAAACAATCACACCTTAGAAACTTGAGTTATTCTAGTCACAGAGAGCTACTATAGAATACCCTTGACAAAACCTAAAAGTATCACCAGAATCAAGTTGATCAGTCAGTAAATTAAAGACCTGCAAGCAAACAACTCAGTATTCTCTAAAGGAAGGCTAAAAAACAAACAAACAAACAAATAAAAAACAGATCTTAACAACCTTGGACTTACAATGCACACAACACAATAAAAATTTACTAGGTATGCAAATGCAAAAATATAAGTAAATAAGTAATCAGGAGAAATAATCAGAGGAGACATATCTAAAGACGGAACACATATTGGAATTAGCAGACATGGACTTTAAAACTGTTATTCTAAATGTGTTCATTATATGGACATAATGAATGAACAAATAAGTACTATCAGCAGAGAAATGAAAATTGTCAAAAAGAACAAAATTAAATGTATATAACTAAAAAAAAAAATATCAGAAAAAATTTCCCTGGATAGGCTTAACAATAGATAGGAGAATGCAGCAGAAAAAAAAGAGTGAATTCACACAAAAGTCTGTGGAAACTACCTAACTGCGATTTTTTTTTTTAATTGTGAAAAAATGAAGGGAGTTTCAGTGACCTGTTGTAAAACATCAAGTGGTATAATATTCTGTAATTGGAATTCCAGAAAATGAGGAGAGAGACTGGGGCAAGAAGGGAAGAAAGAAAAAAAACGGAAGGAAGGGAGGGAGGGAGGAAGCATGGAAGGAAGGAAGGAAGGAAGAAAGAAAGAAAAAAACGACATAGGAAAGAAAGAAAGAAAAAAGAAGTAAAAAAGGAAAAAACAAAGGCGAAAAGAAAGAATGAGAGATCAAATTCTTTCCGTACTGGGTGAAAAATGGCAACCTGTAGATTAACGAAGCTCAATAAATTCAAACAGAAAAACATACAAAGAAAAATCACTCTTAGAAACATCATAGTCAACCTGCTAAAACAAAAAACAAAGAGAAAATTTAAAGCAGCCAGAGGAAAGAAGACAAATTAGATACATAGAAGGACTGATAGGAATTACTTTAGACATCTTATCAAAAATAATACAAACTTGAAGGTAATAAAATAATATCTTTACACTGCCAAAACAACAACAAAAAATTCAACCTAGGATTCTATGTCCATCAGAATATCCGTTGAAAGTGCAAACCTGGTAAAGACATTTTTCAGGTAACCAAAAACTGAGAGCATGTATCACCAGTAGAACAACACTATAAATAATGTTAAAGGAAATTATTTAGACTGAAGAAAAATGTTACCAGATGGAAACCTGGATATTCAGGAAGGAATGAAGAATGCCATAACTGGTAAATATGTGAGAAAATGTAAAAGACTTTCTTTTCTGAGTTCTTAATTTTCTCTTTAAGTAAAAATAATAAAAAATATATCATGGGATTTGTAACATAAGTAGAAAAAATGCATGACAACAGTAACACAGAGGATGAAATAAGGTAAATGGAATTATACTTTTGTGAGTTTCTCATGTAATATGTAAGATTTTAAAATATTAATTCAAGATAGACTGTCTTGTGTTAAGGATACATATAGTAATCCCTAGAGTAACTACTGAAAAAAATTAAAATGTGTTCTAAAAATCCAATGGAGATGATAAGATGGAATATTAAAATCCAAAGCGAGGTGTGAAAGAAAGAAGAAAAGGAGCAATGGACTTCTGGGACAAAAGAAAACAAATAGCAAGATGGTAGACTTGAACCCAACCACTCAATCATTATATTAAATATAAATGGATTACACATGCTAATTAAATGGCAAAGATGATAAGATTCTTCTATTAAAAACCACAAAACTCAACTGTATGTTATTTGCAAGAGATGTGCTTTAAACATAAAGACATAGATAGGTTAAAACAAACAGGGTTGACAAGCTAAAACATGCAAATATTAGTCACAAGAAAACAGAAGTGGCTGTATTAATATCAACAAAATAGTTTTAAGATAACAAGAATTACCAGAGGTATAGAGAATATTTTACAATGATGAAATTGTCAAGAAGACATGATAATCCTAAATGTATATATGCTTAATGACAAAACATCAAAATGCATGAAGCAAAGTTTTAGAAATAAAAGGAGAAATAAAGCCACATTTATAGTTGGAGATCTTAGCACCACTCTCTCAGGAACTCATGAAACTACACGAAAATCAGTAAGTTTGCAAAAGATTTGAGCAACACTATTAAACAAATTTACACAATTTATATTTACAGAATGACCAACCAACAACCACAGAAACATATTCTTTTATAGGAGCAAGATAGACCAAATTCTGGGTCATAAACTAAGTCTCAATATATTTCAATGAATTGAAATTATACGGAGCATGCTCTCTGATAACATTAGAATTAAATTAGATATCATTAACATAAAAAGATTTCTGTAAAATCCCCACATATTTGGAAATTAGACTACACTCTAATAAATTACTCATGGATCAAACTTGGGAATTTGGAACCTATTTTGAACTAAATGATATTGAAAACACAACACACCAAAATGTATGGATACAGCTAAAGTAGTGCCTAGGGGGAAATTTATGGCTTTAAATACTTGTATTAGGAAAGAAAAAAAAAAGGCTTAAAATTAATGATATAAGCCTCTATCATAAGAAACTATGATAGAAGAGCAAATGGAAATCAAATGAAGTAGGAGAAAGAAATAATAAAGATAAGAATAGAGGCAAATTAAATAGAAAATTTATAAAAATAGAGAAAATAAATGTAATTTATATTTCTTTGAAAAGATTAATAAAATTGATAAACACTTAAACAGAAGTATCAAGAAAACAAAGAAATGAAATTACTATATACAGAATAAAAGAGGAAACAACACTACAGATTTTTTGGACATTAGAAAGAAAAATAAGGAAATACTAGGAACAATTTTTATACCAATAAATTAAGCAAATTAGGGGAAAATCTAAAAAAATCTAAAAATTCTTAAAAAAATACAAATTATCAAAATGTACCCCAGAAGAAATAGAAATTCAGAGAATGAAGGACAAAATTCAACTGTTCATCTCAATAGGTGAAGCAAAAACATTTGGTAAGTAAGAATAAAACAAAATTTTCTCAGACTGATAAAGGGCATCTACAAAAATCTATAACCCACATAATATTTATTGGTAAAGAATAAATGCTTTTCCTCTTAAGACTAAAGAGGAAATGAGGAAATTATGTTCACTCTTACCATTTCAAATCAACTTTGTCCTGAATCAACTTTCTAGCTTATGAAATAGAGCTAGAAAAGAAAATGTTAGGCTGTAGTCACAGATAATGTGATTGTGTAGTAAAAGATCCTACATAAACTGTAATCTAACTACTAGAACCAAAAATGAATTTAGCAAGGTTGTGGGTTACAAGGTCAACATTGAAAAAATCCATTGTATTTCTATATAGTAACAACAATAAGTGGAAAATAAAATTTAACCTATACCATTTACAGTGGCATAAAGATCCATGGAAGATCCCTAAACTGAATATTCTAAATGTTGCTGAGGGAAGTTAAAGAAGACTTAAGTGAAATAAATAGATTGATGTATGACTCGACTTGTTACAATGTCTTTTCTCCCCAAAGTGATCTACAGATTCAATGCAATCCTAATTAAAAATGTCACCAGTCCTTTTGATAGAACTTTCAAGGGGATTTTAAAATTCACATGGCAATGAAAAGGATATAGAATACTCAACAATCTAGAAAAACAACATGTATATATTCTTCAACAACTTACATTTTCTCTGTTTTTAAAATATATTTTACAACATGTCTATAAAATGTGTAAGATGAAAAACAATACTTTCAAATACTTATAGATATATATTACCTTATATCTCTATGAGTAGTAAATAATCCATGATAGGGGTCATCTTAGAGGAGTGTATTAGTTTGCTAGGGCTGCCGTAACTAAGATCCATACGCTGGGAGGCTTAAACAACACAAATTAATTGTCTCACAGTTCTGGGGGTCGGAAGTTCTTACTCTAGTATGACCTCACCTTAACTAATGACATCTGCAATGACTGTATTTCCAAGAAGGTCTGAGGTCTGGGGATTAGAACGTCAACATATGAATTGGGGGGGGGACACAATTCAACTCATAACAGGGAGGCATCTGGCAACAATAAATGTGGGTCTTATGTGTCTGTAATGATATTTTGAAAGATTTGAAGCAAATATGATAGAATGATACAAATTGATACAGTTGAATGTCAGATATAATATTTTGTAGTCTTGTCTGAACGATGGAATAATTTCACACTTTCAAAAGGTCTTTAAAATATTAAGAGGCTCCCTACTTGGTTTTGGCACTGTTTAGCAAGTTGGAGAATGTTGATGTCAATGACAAAACTCCTCTTCAAGGAAGATTCATTGAAGAAACAGGGCTAGGAAGTGTGAGTGAGAAGCCTAGTGTCTGTGTTCACATATGAACCACTCTCAGGTGGAAAGGAGGACCAGATTTGAGCTGAATTCCTCCAAGTGCTTGAAGCGGTACCAAGTGAGGGGAGCCTTCATGACAGTAGACTTCAGCTCATTATAAGAAAACACTTGCTGACTTATCCAAGCTTTCCAAAATAGTCTCAACTCTTCATAAATGAAAGGTGCCGTTATGAGTCGGTGAGTTCCATACACTAGGGATGACAAATAAAGGCAAAGTGATCCCTTGGTGAGGATGTTATATGTGAACTTAAATATTGCCCTACCAGCCCTGAAGTTCCTCTACAATCTGAGATGCTGTGCATCTGCTGCAGACTCCTGATTCCCTATCTTGTAAACTTATGGCAGAAAAAATGAAAAGACAGTTGTTCTGACTTCTCTGTTTTTGAAGAACCCATGCTGTCCCCTGTTTAAGTCCTCACAACCATCTACATAACAATTGATTCTTCAATCATATTAGAATTATCATTTTGTGGAAATGAACTTGTCTGCCTTTTTGAAAATTGAGACTTGTATCCTTTATCAGTCTCAGGTTCCCCCTCCCCCATTTCTTATAGGTCCTTAGAGATTGGTAACGATAAGTGATCATGCCCGCCAAATGTCCCAGTCCTGAAATTGGAATCATAAAGATTACGAATTCAAGAAGTGCCATAACATAGTGGTGAACTTGACTTTCAGAGTCCGCAGTATAGCGATCTTGGCTCAGCTGTTTAGCTAAGTGCTGTGAGCTTCTTGTAGAGTGTCAGGTCCTGCATCTGTAAACCTATCTTTCTAATTTAGAGAGTGGTTGTGAGGATAAAATGAGAATGCATACGTCACACAGGAAGTACCCAATAAATGTCTACTATCCCCATTACTAGTTCAGGCACCAGTTTTAACACTGAACAAAATCTTTTCAGGCCAAAGTGGATTCTCAACAGAAGAGTTGGATGCCAAATGGGAACTGAGGTAGTTTCAATTTCCTTCCATTGTCTGCAACATACATTGACCTCTTTCTCAGTGCAGTACAACAGTAAAATCCACCCCTTCCTTTTTGTCCTTGGGACTTTTTAAAAGACTTAGTCTCCTGGACTTCAGAATTTCCAATAATCTTATTACAAGCTGGTGCTACTGGTCATGAGTCCCTTTTTCCTTCCACTGTCCATGTCTTGGAGTAGCTCCAGCTCACTGGATGACCACTTGGACTGTCCTTCTCATCCTTGTAGACACTGCTCCTCATTTTTCCTAATCAAGGATATTCCTAGTTTATCATTAGAACTTCACTTCTAAAAGATTATTTTTCTTCTTGAAATAATACCTTTTCCTTTATATATATATATATATATATATATATATATATATATACCTAGCATAGTCTTTGGAACATGGTAGATGCCAAATGAAACTTCTGTTTCCCTTAATTCTTTTGCAGCCATTGCAGCCTCTAAAATAGCATTTTCTTCGAGATTTCCTTTCTTCTTATTCCAACCATCTGCTTGGATTCAGGGTAACTGTTCTCTATGTCTCTCTGAGAGGTGAAATTAGCTTTGAGAGTAAATAAGAAGGCGTTGGAGATGGCTCTCATTTTCATAGCCTGGGGCCTGGGAATAGGTAATGGCTTTCACAGAAATAAGGGAGAGTGCAATAGGCTTTGTTGGGATGGGAGGGAAAGGAGACTTGGTTTTTAATGTGTGAGATTTAATGTGTTTGTGGGATATGCTGGTGTATCAGGATCTGTTCAGCAGATAATTTATGGGAAGGCTGATACTGGCCTCCACATTTGGGAGTGACTCATGGACGAAACAGGGATGATGTGAGTCCTGGTCGTGGGGAAATCTCAAGAGTGTAGGAAAGGTGGGAATCAGCTGACAGTAGACTCTGAAAGACCATCTACATCCTGATGGGGGAGGAGTTGGAGCCCCTGAAGACAGAAGAGAAGCCATCAGAGATAAGAGCAGCATTAGATGAACCATGAGAGAGAAGAAAGGAGAACATTTAAACAATTTAAACCATTTTGAAACAGGTGGTGCAGAGAAGTTAAAGATGAAAATTGAGGATAATTGCTGGGTTTGGCCCCTCAGCATGATAACAATAATAAAAACACACAACATCCAGCACTACTGATCACTCAGGATGACACCATTATGGCATTCAGGACTGTGTTACTTAATCATTGTAAGAACTCGTCATATTATTGTAATAAATGTCAATAAAACATTGGTATTTATTATAACTATATTTTAAGATGAGGAAAAGAAATTAAGTAGACAGGTTAAACAGATTCAACATCATTAGCCTTTGGAAGAATTGGGGTTCCAACTCTCTGTATCTGATTCTAAAGCAGGAGCTCCTTAACATTTAATTTCTACAGAAAATTTATCTCTCGTCTAGAGCTGAAGAACAAATTGTAAAGGTCAAGGCACCTTTGGGTGAATAGGAAGTGATGGCAGGGGGTGTCAACTACACTTTTAAGAATTTGGCAGGGATAAGAAGGGGAGAGAGAGAATAAAAGTATGGCTGAGAAGAGTTTATAGTTTTACTTTTTTTTCTGAGACTGGGGAATACAGGATATAGGTGAAGAGCTGGCATCAACAGACAGTAAAAGGGAATCAGGGTTTTGTAACTTTGTGCAGAAATTTATGGTAAAATGGGTCTGGGTGTTACCAAGGTGGGTATAGCAACAGGCTAAAAATGTAAATATAAACCTCAGAGTCACTATCAGGGAGGTTAGTGAAGGAAAGGTGTCTTGGAGCACAGTGAAGGATGGAGAGTAGGGTAGGGAAGGGAGAGAAGATGAGATGCATTTCAAAAGGGAAGAGTATGTTGAAAGCATGAGCAGAGAGAGACTGGGAGGCGACTCCAGTTAAGAGAGGCTGAAGGGAAGTGTGCACTGTGGACCCCAACTCCTGATGGGATAAAGGACTAGTAACACCTGTTCAACATCCTTTGTTGGATAAAGTTTCTACAGAAAACCATATTATCAGGTATGACATCCTAGACTTGCCATTCCATAACGTAATCTGTGCAGGGAGGAGGGAGCTGGAATGTGTATCTTTGCAATATATTTATTAGACATTTTGCCAACTATAAGGTGCCTGGAGTCGAGATTAACTCCGTGGTGTGTTATGGAATTGCATAGGTCAAACCAATTTCAATTTCAAATATTAACATAACTAAAAATTCCTTGTGTCTTAATTAGAGGTCATCAACTCTCTTGTAAAGTGGTCCCTGTCAAGATTGCCTGTGGGTAATTTGGGGAGTTCAGTGAAGCTTAGAATGAAGGATTTGATAGCCAGTGTGGGTTTTTTGTTTGTTTTTTTAGTCATATTGTTTTGTTCTTCAGCAAATAATGGGTAGCCCAGACTTCAATTACAGTAGTATTCAAATAATTTTAGATTTGCATATTTGAATGGACCGTCTTTGGGAAGGAGAGGCCAGGCCATGCAGCTCTCCAATTATTCAGAGCAATTAGAGGAGATGATCAGACACTTCTGAGGTCTCATTAGCAGGCATGTTGCCTGTGCCGACATCTCCAAAGATCACAGCGGAAACTGGCCTGGCTGCCCACATTTCCTTTCGGGAGGCTTCTACAGACAGTGACTCACTTGGAGTTAAACAAAGGTAGCTATTTTCACTGCCTATTTCTACTTTCACCCTGAAAAGTCATTCATTACTACTGTTTCTCTAGAACGTGCATTGTGAATACCAATGTCTTTTTTCTACTGACAAGCTCTCTAATTTTTGTTTTAGATCTAGACCCGTCATCATCTTGGTGCTTAATACTGAGTACCAATCGTAATTTCCCAGCAATAAAACCTGGTGCTTAGAAAACTAATTTTGGGAGATGAGGTGTCCAGCATTCTAAATTTCAGTGCATTCAATTATAATCGCATTTTTCACTACTGATTAGCACCCTAAAAAAGAGCAGAGTTCTGGGAGTACAAGTCCTCCAGTTGGCAGAAGCATGGTCTCAGTAATTTGTTTCTTATTGCACTTGGTATCACAGTTTCCAAATTAGGGATTTCCCCTGTAAAGACACTCAAGCTTCCCATCCTGGCATAACCTCTAAGCCACCCTCAAATCACTGAGAAAAGTCAGAGTGCTGGTTTCCCTTTCCTTGGATATTGCTTTACCAAGTAGAGCCCTGCCTCTCTCTCCTGTAACCCCAGACTTAAGGACATGTCTGCATTCAAACATCCAGATTTTAAATTAGAGCAAAATAATTGATCTCAACATTTTCTAGATTCCATTTTAATTTCCATAGTGAACATAGGTAGAGTGGAAAGAGAATGGTGCTTGGATTAGGAGAAATAGCATTTACTAACTCACTAATGTTGGGCCAGTGATGTGTCACCTCTCTATCCTTAATCTTTTCATCTACAAAATGGCAATAATAATACTTAATACTTGCCCTTTCTACCACATTCAGTTGCCCTAAAATCTGAATGAGATTATGTTTGTAAAATAGTCTTGGAAGTAAGGAACCTATCACATGCTTTCTCATGTGTACAGAGAATTCTTGATCTGTTTCCAAAATTGTACAGCAGGTGGAAGTGGGGAGGCGCCACTGCTTAGTGGTTCAGAATGTGGGTTCTGGGGCCAGCGTGTGTGGGTTTGAATCCTCGCTTCATCACTTACTAGTTGTGTGACACTGGGATGGCATTTAAGCCCTCTGCTCCTCAGTTTCCTCCTCGGTAGCATTGAAATAATAATATGATCTCTATCATGAGGTTTTATGTGGAGTTAAAGAATAAGAGATACAGAGCCATGCCTACCATGTTAATGCAATATGAATATCAGTTGAACTTCAAAAAGTTATCTTTTTTGAGAGAATTAAGAAAATTCTCTCAAAAATTTTTGAGAAAATTCTCTCAAAAATTTTTGAGAAAATTAAGATTGGGGGTCTGGGGTTGATGTTGACGTTTTAAAAGTTTTCCAGGTATCAACATTTTAAACTATGTCTCGGTTATGCCATGTTTCTTGTGCTCACAATTTTATTTTAAGCCAGAGGCTTGGGCCTGACTCTTGATGTATTAAACCCAGACCAGTCTGTCGCATTTCACTTTCAACTGTGTAAGGCAGTTTAGCACAAGTCTTGAGCAAACTGGGAAGAGTCTCTCCAAGTGTCCATTCAGCATAACTTTGGGAGTTAGAAAGACAAGGAATGACAAAGATTCCTAAGCATACAAGCCTCCTTAGAAAGGTCCCAATGCTTCCATGAAGCTGGGCTTATTCCAGTTATGTATATATATACTCATACGTAAACCAGTTGTATATATGTACTCAAAGAGTACAAGCAAATAATGCCTAAGAAGTGTCTGCCCAAGATTATAGCCACCAAATTAGTCATCTGTGTATTTTAGATAAATAGCAAATAATGTTTTTGTATAGCTGTATCTCACATATAGCGTGGGACATACTTACTCATTGTTTATCTGACATTCATCATTTAACTGAGCAACTTATATTTTTATTTGCTAAATCCAGCAACCCTTGATAATAGGATTAGCCTCAGAAACTTTGAGGATCAGAGAATGCTCAGCATTCTTAACATATATGTTTAATCAACCTTTGAAGTAAATGGAAAACAATTTTGGTGGTTACTTAATAACTGTTAAGGCTCAGTCATCCTTGAGTTTTGCATATTAAGATAATTAAGCATTCAGTCAAACATTTCCCCACTTGCGTTGGTCTTAGATCCTATCTAGTCTTTCAGTCCTTTAAGAATGCTTATGGTTTCATTTCTACATTTTGTTGTGGATGTTTAGTAAATTAAAAAAAAATTAGCCTATGTTAAACACTGAAGAGACAAACATACAATTCAATCCTTTTCTCTCTTTCTGTTACTGAAAGCACTGTTTGTTTAATTACTGAAAGATCTCCTTTTGCTAATCAATAGCTTCTACCCTCCCGGTTCCTTCCAGAATGGCACAATCCAGCCTGTCATATCACTAGGTCTCCAATAAAAAATGGTACCAGATATGTTGTAACCAGGAATGGAATCACACAGTGAATGGGAGGTGGTGGTCACAGCTTGGGGCTACTCTGAGTGCACAAATGATCACGTATTGGCTTTTCATTGGGGAAAAGCTTTGCATCAGAAGACTGATGCCCAAGTGAGACAACCCAGCAGGTTCTCTATACCTCTTTGTGACAACTAAAAATCTCATGGAAGATGATCAGGGGCTGCAGCAGCAAGTGGAGAGGTCACATTGTGTGCTGATGGGCTGGTGTCTGCCCCCAAGGGAGAGAGAATGAGTGTGTAAGATCCTGGTCTTTTCCATGACTCCAGTCTGTGACCAGGGCCTTGGTAAAGGAGAATAAATGAGGTCAAGGGCAATGTCACTGCTGTGCATTGCCTAGTCCTCTGTCCCTGTGATGAGTTCTTTCTTGCCCATTGACATTAACTCACCACCATCTTTTCTCACCTATGTGTCCTCTCTTGTTCTGTCTTCCTCCATGCAAGACATCCAGTAAGGAAACAGTGTCTGCTGTGATAACCACTCTTTAGAGAGTGACCTTCCAGGAGTTCCTAGGAATCAAGTCTCTGTCATATAATACAATTGCTAATAGTAGACTAGCAGCTTCCATAATATCACCTCAACTAAACTGGCTTTCAATATACCAACTACAGTTTTAAATTTTCATGGAAATTCCCTCATGCACTGATTCCCACTGCCAGAGAAATTCTTATGTTTCCATTCATTTGTTCTTTGAGAAGAGAAGAAGGCAATTTGATCACACACACACACACACACACACACACACACAAATCTAACTTTAGGTAAATGTTGTCTTTTGGAAGAAGTTCTAGGGGGTTCTTAAATATAATAAAACATAAAAATGATCAACTTTTAAAGACATTTTGCCTTTTTTCATGGTTGTTTTTTTTTTGCTTACCTGCCTTCAGTTATTCCACTGCCCTGCCATCACTTTCTTCCAGAAAAAAGGACTTCCAAAACCCATATCTGCAACCTGGTCCCAGGGACGGTCCAGTTTTGTGGATTTGAGTGAGAACACAGCATTAGGAGCCTACGGGAAAAATGTGTCACCAAAGTCCTATAAATTCATCACCTTTTGATATTTACAACATATGACAATGAGAGGAAGCCCAGTGATTAGAGAGCCAGTTCTTTTCAATTTACGTTGCATGGGCTCTTAGACAAACCCTCTGTTTCACATGGAGTACCGCTCTCAAATATTTTCACCCCGTGAGGCAAGACCAGTCTACCACAGATGTTTTAGGAATCCTTTATTTTTGAACCTAACTCAGTGATTTTGTACAGGATAAAGAGGTAAGAAATTCACTGTCAAAGGTTGTATAATTTTCTTTGTTGGCATCAATTGTCAGAGTAGTGACAAATGCAAGCATCCATATCACAGAAATACCAGGGATGTGAGAAAGACTTAGAGGAAGCTCAGAGATCAATCAGGCTGCACACTGCATCTCAAAGGAGGAACTGAGGAATGTCACCAACAGCTAATGTGACACAGTAGGCTAGAGAGGGACAGGGGAGCTGGAGTCAGACCTGGCATTCTGCTTTCCCAGGTCTGTGCTCTCCTAACTTTGCAGAAATGTGTGTTCTCTATTTCCACTGAGTTGTATATCTGAATGAACTCTATCTCATTTGCAAATAATGCCAAGATAAATGTTTAGTTCATATAAAAATATCAGGAAGTAGACATTAAAAATGTGTGTTGCAGAGAAGGAGACTCTTTCAAGAGCATATTTATTAGACAGCATCACAAGAAAGTGAGGAATTAATGACTGAATTTCACAACAATCAAACTATTTCATATGATGCAATTATATTTTAAATTTAATATCTTTGGAACTCAACTATAGTTTAAGCCACAGATTATAATCATAAGTAAATATTCCTTCTGACGTTGCCTTCAATGTGCTTACATAGATATAGTTGTCACATTGTGCTAAATCTTGTGATTTTACTAAAGAATAAATCTTCCAAAAAGTTAAATATTCATATCCCTACATATAAAATGAGAGTGTACAACTTTCTATTTAATAATAATAAAACCAAAACAATCAAATAAATAAACACTGAAAGCATGGGAATCCCAAACTTGACTTTCTTGTTGCTCTAGTCTGTTAGGAAATCTGTTGTTTATAAACTGTAGTCTATTAAGCCACTCTGAAGTTCAGTGTTAACCTTTCAGAGTTCAGCTGCTGTCTCTCCCATTGAAGTTACTGCTGGCAGTTACATAATAATTTCAATTCCACCCTTCAGCAGCAAGAACAACCACACACACACACACACACACACACACAGCACAAAAAACCTCAAAAGAACAAAAAACACAAGCTAATTCACAAAGTACTTAGAAATTGTCACCAAGAAACAGAAATTGGGTGGCATTGGAAATGAGGGGTGGGTGGGTGGGTGCTGGAATCCATGCTGCATGTAAAGAAATTTGAAGTTAGAAGCAAGTGTTGGGGAAGTCTGTGGGGATAAACACAAAAAATAAAACTAGAACTATCATATGATTCAAAAATCCCACTTCTGGGTATTAATTCAAAAGAGTGGAAATCAGGATATCAAAGCAATATCTGCATTCTCATGATTATTGCAGCACTACTCACAATAGCCGGGATGTGGAAACAACCTAAATGTCCATTGACAAACAAATGAAAAAAGAAAATGTGTTATATACATACAATGGAATATTATTTAGCCTTAAAAAGGAAGGAAATCAGGCCATATGCAATAACTTGGATGAACCTTGAGACATTCTAAATGAAATAAGCCAGTCACAGAAGGACAGGTATTGCATGATTCTGTTTATATGACGGTATCTAAAATAGTCGAACTCATAGAAGCAGAGAGTAGAATGGTAGTTGCCAGGGGCTGTGGGACAGGGAAATGGGAAGTTGCTGTTAAATGTGGGTCTAAAGTTTCAGTTATGCTAGATGAATAGGCTCTAGAGAGCTGCTGTACAACACAGTGCCTGTTGACAACAGTACTGTACCGTGCACTTAAAAGTTCATTAAGAGGGTAGATCTCATGATAAGTGTTCTTACCATAAAAAATTAAAAAAAAGAAAGAAAGAAAGAAAGAGATGTATGGAATGCCCATAACATATCATGCACTGGTTATACATAAGCCACTGGAGAAAGAACACCAATATCTCCCTGTGATGGATGCCACTTACAATAAAGAGGGTGAACTCCAGAAAGGTTAAGTACTTTGCCCCAAATCACAAAACTAGAAGGGTTAGACTTCATCATGATGTCATGGTGAGGTCACGATGAGGCCAAATTTGGAAGGGAAGGGTGGAGGGATAGTTAATCATTTGCATCTTCTACCAAAACTATGAAAGCCAGAAGCCACAGGTTAGCGGTTCCCCAGTCACAGGTTGCATTCCACCCCCATTGGAAAAGAAGGCTCTTAGATCAGTCTACACTGGGTGAAGTAACTGCAGAAATAGGGTGCAACTTGTGCACCAGGAAAGCACCTGCAGAAGGACCAGGAGGCACCCAGGAAGTGATAATACTGTTCCTGTCCACACAGAAGATCAGCTTTCCCTTACCTGGATATAGATCAGATTTTGTAAATTTAGCTTTTCCAGCAATCCAGACATCTGAAATAGGAAGGACCTTCCTTCAATTCTAAAGTAATTAGCAGTCACCATCCAGAGTTCTGAGGTCAGCTAATGTGTTCCTATGATCTGTCCCCTAGATTTATCTGCAGGAATCAGAAGCAGAGCCCTGATTAGAAAAGACCTCCATTGACATCGTGGGATCCCCTCCCATTCCTTGTCTAAACAGGTCTAATTCTCAGAGTTTCCATACATAACATAAGGCTTATCTTTTCCAATGTTCAAAGGGAAGATCATAATTGCCTCTTCAAAAAAAAAAAAAATGTTCTGCTTTTGAAACTTGATAAACCTTCCAAATAATGATTGGCTTATGTTTACCTAATTCTTATTCATCGGTGAGTGTCTAAAAGAAATCATTATTAAACCTAGCTCACTGATTGATTTCACTAAGTGTTAAATAATAAATAATGCATTTCTACTTCAACTAATCTACTTAGACACCTCACAGGCCAAACGCTTCAGTGGAAATGTTCTAAGCTACAGAATCAATCCACAGCCTGACTCTGCCTCATGACATCTTGAGTTCCCTAAAAAAGAGCTTTTAATTCTGGTTACAAAGTAAATGGATAATTTAGATGACCATGTTCTGCCATTGTGCTCAAACTGATAAGTAAGATGAGGTACTGTAATGACAGTTTGCAACTTTACTCAAGGCAGAATTTGGAATGAATATGCCCTCCCCACAAAATGATAATTTTGTTACTGAGTCCAAGCTCGGACTGCTTGCCACACAAAAGGCCAATAAATCAAGAGATGAGTTGTTGAGGCAAGGAATAGTGACTTTATTTGGAAAGCCAGCAGACTGAGAAGATGGTGGACTAGTGTCCCAAAGAACCACCTTATCTGAGTTAAATTCAAGCTTCTTTTATACTAAAAGGAGAGGGGAGTGGTTGGTTGTTGCAGGCTACTTGGTGTCAGAATCCTTTGTTCTTGCATTTGTCCACCTAGCTCAAATCATAGTGTTCTTGTAAACCTCCAGCAAGACAAATGTTATTCTCTGTTCTGTAACTTTTTATCTCTATATGAGAGGAAAAAGTGTTATACGTTTAAAAGTCAGAGTCTTGAGAATGGGCTATCCCGTATATTTTAGGCTGTAGGCAACATTCTTAACTTGTAGCAAAAGTAAGAGAATACAAAGGTTAAAGTAAAAGAAACAGATCCAATATGGAGTCAGATTTGTTCTTCCCTATTACAATTTGCTTCTTAATCTTATATGCTTGTATATTTTTCACCTTAACGTGAGGCTTTTCAAGTACCCGACACTGTTTTTTCATAGTGCTCTGTATTGTCCCATTATTGTGGGGTTTATTAAATGATCCAAATTCTACCATTTTGCTAGCATTGCTAAAAAAAAATTAACAGAAAGTCTGAGGACTCAAGATACCAAAAACCCTTTACTTAATATTAGCTGTTATTTTTGCATATTCCCTTCTGATTCTTCTCTAGATACATAAATATTTTATGTGGTTGAAACCGTACTGTATATGCCATTTTCTAACCCTTTTTAGAGTAATCATATTGAAAATGTTTCCCTGTGGCAAGAGGTTTTATAATTATTAACTTTAACTTTAATTGTAATGCCATAACTTATTTAAATAATGAAGCATGATTTAACTCTCCCATTAATTTTGGAAATTCAGTTTGCTTCTGTATTTTACTAAATAATTAATGCTGAATAATCCTGTACATAGAGGTTCCCCTGCCCCCTCTTTCTTTGGGGGTCAAGAATCTAAAGATATATAGTCCAAGTGCCACATGTGAGCATGCAAGTTCACCAGAGTCTCCTCAGGTTAAGATATTAATGCTTTGTAAAATGTACGGTAATACAATAAACAGAAAGTTACTTCATTTTAATGTATATATATATATATATATATATATATATTTTTTTTTTTTTTTTGCAGTACACGGACGCGCCGGCCCAGCGGCCATGGCTCACGGGCCTAGCCGCTCCGTGGCATGTGGGATCTTCCTGGAACGGGGCACGAACCTGTGTCCCCTGCATCGGCAGGCGGACTCTCAACCACTGCGCCACCAGGGAAGCCCTAATGTATATTTTAATTACTAATGAGATTGAACTTTTTCCCATGTCTGTGATCATCAGCTGAATTTCATCTTGTACTTCTGCGTATCATTTGGTTATGTAACTATTGGGATCACTGCTTTATCTTTTTTGGGAGATTTCTTTCACATTTGGCAGGATTTGTAAGCACATCTACAAGCATAGTAGAAGATAAAATGCAATGAATTGAAAGCAAGGGTAATTAGTGTACATTTCACATACTTGTAATCTCAAGGAGTTACAAACATATATACTTTGAAGTAGGAGATAGAAAGTTCCCTGGAGGCAGCACCTCCCTTCCTTTGTTCCTTTGCACAGTCTGCTTAGTGAAGAGTCCTCCATAAACTGTTGTGAAATTGACTTAGGTACTTTGTACCCTGTTATCTCTGCTCTCTTTGAGCATCCTCTCTATCCAAGTATTGCAATGCACTCTTTGTCATCCTTGAGAACTTTAAACATCACCTTTTCTCGGCTGAGTTTTCAGTTCCTCATCTTCTGCTGCCTCCCCTTCTGCATACAACTCTCCCCTCTGGCTCACAACGTCTTGTAGTTACTTGTTTACACCTTAGTCTCCCCAGTGGACTGTGAGCTCCTGTGACAGGACAACAGGAGCTGTACATTTTCCTCTCTGCATCCGTAGTGCATAAAATGGTACCAGGAAGAGATTGGGTGCTCTATAACTGCTTGCAGGTATGCATCCAATGTTTGTAGTGCTTAGTGAATGCTTAAGAGATTAAATTTCATATCAATATCACTTCTGTAATCCTATCATCTTTTTTTTTTAACATCTTTATTGGAGTATAATTGCTTTACAATGTTGTGTTAGTTTCTGCTGTATAACAAAGTGAATCAGCTGTACATATAAATATGTTCCCATATCTCCTCCCTCTTGCATCTCCCTCCTTCCCACCCTCCCTATCCCACCCCTCTAGGTGGTCACAAAGCACCGAGCTGATCTCCCTGTGCTATGCGGCTGCTTCCCACTAGCTATCTGTTTTACATTTGGTAGCGTATATATGTCCATGCCACTCTCTCACTTCGTCCCAGCTTAACCTCCCCCCTCCCTGTGCCCTCAAGTCCATTCTCTACGTCTGCGTCTTTATTCCTGTCCTACCCCTAGGTTCTTCAGAACCGGTTTTGGGGTTTTTTTTTTTTGAATTCCATATATATGTGTTAGCATATGGTATTTGTTTTTCTCTTTCTGACTTACTTCACTCTGTATGACAGACTCTAGGTCCATCCACCTCACTACAAATAATTCAGTTTCTTTTTTTTATGGCTGAGTAATATTCCATTGTATATATGTGCCACATCTTCTTTATCCATTCATCTGTTGATGGATGCTTAGGTTGCTTCCATGTCCTGGCTATTGTAAATAGAGCTGCAATGAACTTTGAGGTACATGACTCTTTTTGAATTATGGTTTTCTCAGGGTATTCCCATCATCTTCTTTTAGGGTCTAAATCAACTCTTAGTTATAAAGGACCCGGAGCCATATCTGAACTTCCTCAAAGTTTTAGCTGTCTCCAGTGGATGCCAGCGCTCCCTGCTTACCCCCTGTTTGGGATGAGCCCAGGAATCCACGCCAAGCTCTCAGGATGTGGTCCAGGCTCCGTTTTGTTTGTTTGATGTTGAACCCCCTCTAGACATGATGAAGTTGACTGATGGCCCTGAAATAGAAACTATTTTAATGTCAACAAAGTGGCTTCTGCTCTACTTTTCTCCTCTGTTGCTTCATCACACATACTTTTTACAGAGTCTCGCTCACCCCTACACACCACGGTTAGTTCCATAAAATAACGTCACTGTGCTGTGAAACACTTAAAAATATTTGTGTACATTTTACACAACTGCCATCTTTGAGAAGGAAAGATACATATGTCCATGCCCCTGCAGGAGAACAAACTTAGAAACTCAAACATACTCACTTTTTGTCCCAAATAAACACAATTGTTAGATCCAATTAGACACTGGAGAAGACAGAGACCAGTGTGTTGGTGCAAAGAGTGAGATGAATTCATGAGATTCTTGAAGACTAAGGCTTTTCATTCTGTCGTTTAGAGAAAACTATATGGCATGCTTGAGAGAAATTATGATATTCTTGTTTACATTTTTCTTTATATCATGATTATTAATAAGAAAATTGTTCTTGGACATGACTTTTTAGCAGGCATGTAAAGTGCCTCAGCTGAGCATTTACTTAAATGATGATGGAGATTTGAGGTGCAAATCATGTCTATAATTTATTTTCAAAATTATATGACAATAGCACTTAGAAACATTCATACTGGGGAACTGCTTATAATCATGACCTAATGATGTTACTGTGACTTTGACAGTGAAGTAAACAACAAAGTCAATATTGTCCCAGCCAGGAAATCTGTAGAAGTAAGCCATTTGATCTTTGTACTTGAGTGCCTTACCCTGTGACAGGTTCATCAAATAGTGATGTCAAGTCTTGCCCCAGCTTAGCTCCCACAAGAGGTTAGAATACAAGCATTTAAGAACGAAAGATGCAAGGCAAACACAGTGAATGTTCCCCATATCTTTAATATCATCAAGGTAGTGGCCCTGCCACTAGGAATTTCCAGTTGGCTTCTTACACAAACATCTCACTGAGTAAGGAAGAGGGGTTACTTGAATGTGAGGATGTTGATTTCGCTCCCAATGCAGTATTCTTGAGCTACAGACTCTTACTAATATACAGTAAATACACTTCATTAAATGGGTGACTTTCACAGCAGGAGAGTTTCATTTGGAAAACCACAAGTGGATTGAATGTACTAACATAACAGTGAGAAATGTTGTCTGTACATTTTGTAACTGCATACCAAGAGGCCATCACTGACAGATAAGAATGCTACTGCTTGTGGTGACAGTGGGTAGCCACACTGTGGAATTTAAAAAAAATATTCTGTCTGCAAAATAAGCACTTCTTTTTAAAAAAGGGAACTTGGATTTAGACTCATTTATGAGAATCAAACAGTTGTATTAACTTCAGCTTGGAAGAAATTCACCTTTTGTTTTTCTTAATTTTTCCTGTTACCCAGATAGGGTAAATAAATTCTGGATCATCAGCTAAAATTTCCAAATACTCCCTCTGAACCAGGGTTTCTAAACTGCAGCACTGTTGACATTTTGATCCCAATCATTCCTTGCTATGGGGTGTCCGGTGCGCTGTAAGATGCTGAGCAGTATCCCTGGCTTCTATCCACCAGACGCAGTGGTCCTCCCTTCCCCTCGTTATGGCAATCGCAAATGTACGCAAGTGCATTGCCCACTGTGCCCCGCACTGGCAACCGCTGTTCCCCTGCTGGGGAACCACTACTCTAAGCCAAACCAAACCAAACCAAAACTGGACAAGAAATCCAGGAAGCTGACTTTAGTTTTGACTTTGTTGCTTCTTCACAGATCAAGTCCTTCCGCCTTTCATTGCCCCCTTTCCACAGCTGTGGAATGGGCTCAATGCCATTCTCTTCATTCACCCCATAGAAATATGGCAGAGTTACTGATGCAGTGCCTGGCACATCGGAAGTACTCAAGAGAGATTTGAAGAATGAATGAAGGATGAATGAATGTACCTGCACAATGAGCATTATCTCCAAGGAAGAGGGCATCATCTTTTCCCAGGTCCCCCTGCAAATACAGAGGCTCCCAGCTTTTGTTTATATCTAAGTTCCCACCGTGTGGCTGGAAGGTGGGAGACTTGTCCAAGCACTGCATGTCTGCTTTTTTTAAGTACTAGATCAGACTTGCACAACTGACAGCTCTAACCCCTCACAGAGTAATCCCAGTAGTATATGTGTATGTTTTTGTTTTTGTTGGCTAATCTTTTTTTTGTTTTTGATTGTCAAAATGTCAAATGTCAAATTAGATTCATACCGTGGGGAAGCTCATACAAAAACAGAACTACTTGGTTCTACCATACTCTTCCTTAAGAAGTTTCCATGCCTTTCTCCTGATGCTGTAGTGGGATTCATCCTGTTCCTTTACTTTAAAGTTTCCTCCTATTTCTCCCTGCCTTCCACCCCAACAAAGGCTTAATGTACATATAGACACATGTGTACATATAAAACAAAAAGCCCACTTTAGATTGTTTTGCTTGTTGTAAGTGACTGAGTTAAACCACAAAATAAATCACTGTAGAAAAGAAAAGAAGAAATACTAATAGCTTTACATATATATCTTCTGTAGAAGAAAAAAGACCAATCATTAACAGGGAGTGATAAAATTCACTCACAGGGTTTAACAGCTAGCCCCAGAAAATTACTGACGTTGTTATCTGGACACTTATAGAAAATAATCTTTGAATTATAGAAACTCCAGTTTTACTTCTCCAAACTCTTCCTGAAAGGCTTTCTAAACACATTTTTTTTTTTTTTTTTTTTTTTTTTTTTTTT
>NW_006771034.1:603416-604537 GCF_000442215.2 Lipotes vexillifer
CCCCTGCATCGGCAGGCGGACTCTCAACCACTGCGCCACCAGGGAAGCCCCCACATTTATTTTTAAGATGACACTATGGGAAAGCTATTGTGGCCTGGCTTAATTAATGTATTCAAGAAATGATGTAAATATGGAGTTGAGAAAATTTAAGTTCCTCATAAGTTTTGCAGGCTTTCCAAACAGTTTTTTTTTTTCAGGTTACCTTTATTTTGTGATTTTGTGAAATCTGGCTTGCAGCTAGAATATTAGAAACAAAAATTAGTATAAATAAATAAATATTATCTTCTCTGACGATTATTTTGATAATTGATTGACTAACCTGTCGCAAAGTTCAGTTACATTACCCTCACATAGCTAAGAATATAGAACAATATTCCTGAAGGAGAAAGGAAATATCGTTGACAACAAAAACAATGATATTAGTGGCACTGAAAAGTTGGAATTGATAACAATAACAAACAGAATGTCTACTTTCAAAATGCCATTTCGCACATCGAATATTGACTAAATTAAGTAAGCAAATAAAGGAAAGTTCATGGATGCCAGATACAGACGTCTCAAGACATTAAAATTATAGGCCTAGTGGTAATCTGACATCCTATTAGGGAAGCACCCTTCCCATCTCCTTGGATACTCTCTGGACCCATCCAATCCACTCTCCATTTGACAGCCCGTGACTTTTTCAAAGTACAGATGTGGTTCCATTTATGAGTGTGATGACCAGAGCCCTATCTGCCTCCCAGGGCATAGACCATGTCTACCTTTTCTCAACATTGGATCTCCAGCATCTTGCATCGTGCCCAAGGCAGAATAGGTACTTAAGAACCACTGATGGAATTCATGAATACATAGTCATTACCCCCATCCCTTCTCTCCTTTCTCATTCCCACCCAGGTGAGTCCATTGGGCAGTCATGACTTTTGTTTTGTCACTGGGAACGGAAATGTCCCCCAGCTGGTGTCCTTGTCCTGGCTCTAGCTCTGCCTCCTCAGGATGGATTGAATTTCACCCTTTTCTACATCATGGCCCTCTACACACTTGAAGCAGTTGTCTTCTCTGAGTCCCCTTTGGCCAATTTGTTTCATTTTCATTCATCACACATTTCTTCGTTTGCATTCCTG
>NW_006771034.1:604561-613308 GCF_000442215.2 Lipotes vexillifer
CATTCCTGCCAGAATATTGTTAGCTGTCCTATCAGCTTGTTCAAAGTTCTGTCTCTCTTATGGGAGAATGGTGAAAATCAGACCTGGACAGATTTATGGGTGAGTTTCCTCATCTATTACTAAGTAGTTAAACCTTTGGTGCTGGGCGGTGAGGGGGGCTGCTAGTCATTGTATCAGATGCCAGCCAAAGAGGCATAATAATGGCAGGCTGGTACAAAGTGAAAGTTTTACAATATTGTCTGTGACAGGCATAGCCTGTCAAAATTGATGAGAACATACAATCATTTATAAATTGTCACTCCATTTGTATTTCTACTTCCAAAGCTAGATTTTTTTTAGAATGAGTTTGCTGTTCCGCCTTTTTCCTTAGAGATGGGTAGAAAACTCCAGCGATTTTAATTAAGGGATAAAGCATATGCAAATGTTTGGATTGATCTAAACCTCTCAGCTCTATAGATAGCTTGGGAGAACTAGGGCATAAGAGAGAATCAGACTGGAAGCATGATCCGGTCTGTGCCACACAGTCTCATGGCCAGGTCATCTGTATGGACACAGCATGAGATCTTCGGACATTTGAGCAAACATGACTAAAGCCATTTCAGCACAATGATGTAATGTTGATTTAGATTTCTCCTGGAAGTAGATACTTCAAGCCCAGGCTGTCAAAGAGTCTGAAGATATTTTAATACATCTCTTTATAGGTCCACCGATGAAAGTGCTACATAAGTACAGCATAGGAATCATAATTGCTATTTACTGTTGTTACTGAAAGTGTGGTTGTTCATCTCGATAGTGAGACCTAATGTTAGATGGGTATCGACAAACCATTGTCTGATTTAATCATCTTTCTGGCCATTTTTATTTATAAATGAATCTTCTGTCAATATCAAATTCTCATTAGCATTATTAGAATTCTACACTCTCCTTGTTGGGATCATGTAAAATTGATGGGATCAAATTTCTATTAAATGCAGTGCATTTATACTGAGCATTCTGGAAGCCTTGGATCATAATATCTTGTAAATAAACATTACATTCAGTGATATCACCTTTCATTTTAAAAGGGTCTTTAGAAAGCTTTTAAAATGGTGCAGGAATGGATCACTCATTATTAAGATTGGAGGGAATGGAGCAATCATTTTATGTGCATGGAATTTCTGGGTAATAAGTGCAAATTAACATTACAGAGAAATTGATTTGAACAAAGTATATCGACATTGAGATAGGCTCCTCAGATTAAGAGCAAAAAAACTTTTTCGTGTATTTATTTGCCCAGAGGTTTTCCAATCATTATAAAAACTAGAGTTTTTCATGTTGGCCCTCAGTTATAATGGGGCATAGAGCTGGATACAGAACACCGTTCAAATGATGAAACATTTTTTTCAAAGATCCAGGAACAGCTGCTGCTTATTGAGTTACCAACACCACTTCCTGAAGAATGTGATTTTGTTTCAAAGGTAGCCAAGTCCTGACCAGGCTGTGTCAGCTTAGTTTGAGCTATGATAACGTGGCATGTTGTTGTCATATTATTATTAGGTACATTTCATTAAGTGATTCCAGATCCTTCCCCCTTTTACTTGGGGAGGGGAGGCTTTATTGATTTCGGAGACTATAAATCGAAATGGCACTTTTATGATTGAAAGATATATACCAGTTAGAGGATTTGTATGATGTTTTAGGAAAATTAGAAAATTTCATAAACTCTAAAGAAAGAAAGATTCATGGGTAGAATCTGGATTGCAAAATGCATGGAAGCTTACTGGAATCTGTGAACTTGTTAGGGTTACAAGAAAGATGCTGACTTGCTTGCCAAGTCTCCCTCCTATGGGATTAAGTTTAAGGCCGACTTTCAAAGTATTTCTTGTGCTGCAAGATTTTGGAATGTCTCTTCAGTGAGACAGCTAAAATACCATTGGTACTTTTAGCTCATTCAACTTGTCTCCACCCTACATTTTCAAACTATTTTTCTGCTAAACAATGCAAATATAGAGAGAACTTTTGTACTTAACGTAAGATGCAACATCTTCACCGTAATCCACTTTTAGGTAAAAATAAACATTTTGTCATCAAAAAGATTCTTGACCTGCAATGAAATTACCTTTCAAATTAAATGAAACTGTGAACTGTGAGACTTAAAGAAGAATGAAAAGTATCCATACAAGTTCATACAAGAAGACCATTATTGTCAGTAAATATTTTTATTGTCTTCAAAGGCTAGAAAAATATATGGACTAATTCAATCCAAGTAATTCCAAAATGTATTTTGACCTGAAAAATCCCACTCTTAAGGCCTTATTCTAAAGGAATCAACCAGGATGTACAAAAACATATTCTTAAAATGATATTCCTTGCAGAATTTTTTTATAACAGAAAAAGGTCTTTTCCTTCAGTAAAATGCTAATCGATATTCACAACTCCTTTGGAGGACTACAGTTATATTGTAAAGATGTTCACTATTGACTTAAAGCAGAGGTGTTCCACAATGCTACATAATCACTTCTCAGGAAAGTATTCTTATTAATCATTTTTCTATTTGTATGCTATCAATTAAAAAGGGGGATTTAGAGCAACTTCTGGTATGAAGGCTAGACTTAATTAACAAAACCTGTAACAATTGAACAACCATTAAATGAAGTTCAGTATTCCAAGGAACTTATCAATTTTGGATTTTGACTGTTGGAAAACGACTTTGTTAGTGTACTAAGCAGTCATGGCTTACTTTTGGCATACCTATTAAGCAAAGTAGGTATTTCATAGGACATTTCTAGAGTCATGTTACTTTGAGGTCTTTGGTTCCTTAGTCAAGGAGGATATAAAAGCTACAAGTGGAGAATGGTTCCTGGAGCATAGCGGTTCATGGATGCATGTTGAGTAAATGAATGGTTAACTGCATTTGTGCCAGGGTAGCCCTGAGGCGATTTGGCAAGTTTTTAATCTTTCATTCATTTAGAAACCTTAACAGAGCACCTGCTATGTTGAAGTGCTGGGGATATGGGTGTCAGGAAACACTGCTCAGAAGGAGCATGTGATCTAGTGTGGGTCTGATCAGATCAGATCATCCTAATATAAGTTTAGGAAGAAAAAAATGTAGAAAGCTTTGTGCAGGGAATTATGGGAACCCTGAGAAAGGTACGGTCACCATCTTGTCCTGGTTTGCCCAAGACCTTCTTGTTTTTAGCACTGAAAGTACAGAAACCTCTTCAGCCTCAGACAAATGAAGGTGGTTGGTCATCTTAGAAAAGGCATCTAACCCAGCTAAGGCTTTCTGGAGGAGGTGGTCCTGGACTTCTGGGCAGAATCTTCAAGTCAGGAAGGGACAAGCATGGCAAGGGTGTGCTGTATGTAAAGGGTCAGGGTGAGGATTGTGGGTGGATTCCAGGCAGAGGAGAGCCTGTGGGAGTAGAGAAGCGGTACAGTGTATGTAAGGAAGTGTTAGTTGGTGGGAATGGAGCTGGGGAAAGGCCTCAGCTGTGATCTGGCTTCAGTTGGCCAAGGCCTGATCACAGAGGGTGGAGGGGCTTAGGTAAGTGCATAGCTTGCTAGGGCTGCTGGAACATAGCACCACACAATGGGTGGCTTAAACAACAGAAATTTATTGTCTTGTGGTTCTGGAGACCAGAAGTCCTAGATCAAGGTAACAGCAGTGTTGTGATTCCTTCTGAGGCTGTAAGGGGGAATCTGTTCCAACCCTCTCCCCTAGTCTGAAGGTTGCTGGCAGTCTTGGAGTCCTTGGCTTGTAAAAGCATCATCACACTGATCCCTGCTTTCATCTTCACATGGTGTTCTCCGTGTGTGTGTGTGTGTGTGTGTGTGTGTGTGTGTGTGTGTGTGTGTGTTTCCAAATTTCCCCTTTTTATAATGATACCAGTCATAACGGATTTAGGCCCCCCTAATGACCTTATCTTATTTTAACTAATTATATCTGCAATGACCCTATTTCCAAAGAAGGTCACATCTTAAGCTACTGGGGGTTAGGATGTCAACATATGAGTTTCTGGAGGATGGAACTCAACTTGTTACAGTGAAGATGGATGAAAAAGTTTAAGTGGACACCCTAAGAGGCCTGGTGGCCTTCAGCCCAGGAAATCTGCTCTCATCATTGGTTCATGGTGGCAGAGACCCCAATAGGGCAGGGGTAGATCTCACTTCAGTTCCTAATAAGGGAACACAGCCGAGCACTGGGAACAGGGTCCGAGCTCACTCAGTCCTCCGGCCGTGGATCGGAGAAGGGGCTGATCACGTGGACGGTGAGAGAAGCAAGGGGCGAGGACCACCTATTCCCATCAGCAAACACTGGGTCTGCTGAGATCTCTCTTCAGTTTGGAATAAACTGGATAAAACACAACCTACAAGAATTACTCTAGGTCCAGAGGAAAGACGTGTCATTCTGAGGAACGTATTCCGAGGAAGCCTTCTAAACACTGTTTACCAAGGTAACCAGAAGAAAATAATTTAGCAATTGGGATGCAAAAATATATGGTCTCTCCAAAACAGCAGCTAAAAGCTGTGCTGAGATGACAGTGACCTAAATAGATACCTAGATGGAATAGGAAGTATTGAAAAGAAAGAAAACATCAAGTAGGATCAAAAGCTTAAAGTACCCACTGTTCACTGCAGAATTGACACTGCCAAGAATAACAGTTAGAGTTCTAGAATACAGAAGTTAAGGACACAAGGATGAGAAGGATGGAAGAGAAAGTGAAAGGCAAAGGGCCAAAAAACAGAGATTTCACATGCAATTATGGGTGTTTATGAAAAAAGGCCAGGCTAATTAGAAAAGAAGATAGTTGAAGAAAATATTCTTGATCTAAAAAAATACCTAACTGTAAATACATTTAGGCTTTTGTTTTCATATATTATGATTGTACATTTAATTTTCATGAAGTTGCGATCATATTATACATGTGTGTTATTTCTTTCTTTTCCTCTTAACATTATATATGAGCATTTCCCGCGTTATTAGGTAAATTACACAAGGGATTTTTGATGGTCACATTCTATTTCATCATATGACTGTACTGTCCTATGATAATTTAAGTATTCCATAATTTTATTTTGAGATTTTGCTTTCTACAAGTAATGCTGCACTGTATATTTTTGCTTACATTTTTTTTTTTTTCCTATGGCACACATTATTTCTGGAAGATCATTTCCTAGAAGTTGAATTACTGGGTCAAAGGACATGTAAACCAGAGATTCCCAGACTAAGATTTCCACAAACCAAGACATTAAAAAAATAGATAAAGGACCAAAATAGAGTTGTCTACATTTTTTTTGTCAAGTAAGTACATTAAGTAAAAAACAACTTATGGTATAGCATGATTATTCATAACAGAGAATATATTTTACACTGAAAATTTGAGAGGATATAATCTCACAATAAAGGATTAGCTTTAAGCCGAATAATTTAGTTCCATGCCAAACTCAGTTTGTTGTCTTCATTATTTTTAATTTTACTCTGTACTGGCGACAATTTGGTCATGAATGGATGGTGACCCATCGGTGGGTGCTTTGTGGAACCATTCTGTGTCTGCAGTGTGGTGATGTATTGTTTGCTACTTTAAGTATATAAATTTCTTCAGCTTTTCTCTTTTGTGTTACACATTCTGTAGATGGGTGGATTCAAGCTGAATAGGTCAATTTGAGTTACCGTTCATAGTCCTGAAGTCATAAATCACTCTGTTGGTAATTCCTAAGGCAGACTGAACCTTTCTGCTTTGCAGAAAGGATCCCCGTCTTTTAGCTGAAGTATGGGGGAAGGTTAGTGCTCTGGAGCAGAGGTTAAAGGCACAGGCTCTGTATCCGAGAACCCTGGAATCAAATCCTGCTTCTACCACTTTTCTGTGGTGTGGCAAGCCTGAGGGCCATGTCCTGGGCAAGCCTGAGTTTCCTCATCTCAAAAATTGGGGCTGGGCTTCCCTGGTGGTGCAGTGGTTGAGAGTCCGCCTGCCGATGCAGGGGATGCGGGTTCGTGCCCTGGTCCGGGAAGATCCCACGTGCCGCGGAGCGGCTGGGCGCGTGAGCCATGGCCGCTGAGCCTGCGCGTCCGGAGCCTGTGCTCCGCAGCGGGAGAGGCCGCAACAGTGAGAGGCCCGCGTACCGCAAAAAACAAAACAAAAATTGGGGCTGATGCTACTACCTACTTTATGAGGTGGCTGTATTTTTCAAAAATCAACCAAATCACTTACTGCATTGCCTGGCATGTTCTAAATGCTTTAATAAACTTTAGCTAGTCTTCCTGCAAATTTCTACTTGTTTTCAAATGCTCTAAATCAAGGGGTGGCAAACGTTTTCCCTATAGGGTTAGATGATAAATATTTCAGGTTCTGTGGGCCCTGTGGTCTCTGTCACAAGTATCCAACTTGACCCTTATCACATGACAGCAACCACAGTCACTAGGAAACCAATGAGTGTAGTTGTATTCCATTACAACTTTATTTATAAACCCTGAAATTTGAATTTTATATAATTCTTTTAAGCCAAATTTTATTTTATTTTGTTTTTAACACCTTTATTGGAGTATAACTGCTTTACAATGGTGTGTCAGTTTCTGCTGTATCACAAAGTGAATCAGCTACACGCATTCATATATCCCCATAACTCTTCCCTCTTGCGTCTCCCTCCCACCCTCCCTACCGCACCCCTCTAGGTGGTCACAAAGCACCGAGCTGCTCTCCCTGTGCTATGCGGCTGCTTCCCACTAGCTATCCATTTTACATTTGGTAGTGTGTGTATGTCCATGCCACTCTCTCACTTTGTCCCAGCTTACCTTTTCCCCTCCCAGCCAAATTTTAGAAAAGCACGGAAAGCTGTATTTCTTGTTCAGGTGACTATTACTGCAGGAAAATCAGGTAATGGGAAAAAGTTTAAAAGAAAAAACGGTGAGCCATGTCCCACCCCCCACTGCATCCAGGAGCACAGTGGGGCATCCACCCATCACCTTTCCGGGTGGCACAGCTCCGGTGACATTTATACATTTCCTTCGCCCTCCTAACACTATTGAAGTAGAAACCACCACTCAGACTGTATAGACACCGGCAGCCCCCAAGAGCTGCCACCCCAGATGGCACAGCAGGTGACAGGGGAAGGGAACGGGCCCAGGCCAAGACGAGGCTCCCAGCACTCCCCCCTCCCCAGGTGTCCCCTCTCCACTGGGGGGGGCGGTGTCACTGCACCCCCCAAATGCCAATCCCGCCGCTATCCTGCTTCAACTGGCAGTCCCCGGACGCTGGCGCAACGGAGGTGACAGTGCAGTTGTACCTCCTCCAGGTGTGCGCGAGGTTCCCGAAGAGCAGACATCTTCAGGCTGAAGGGGGTGTTGCTATGATACCTCGAACACAGAATCAAGGCTGCGTGGAACGCGTCGGCGGAGGGCAGAGTGATTCTGGGGGGCGGGGGGCACAGGAGCCGGAGCTGAACTCAGAGCCTGTCCTGTCACCGTGAGAGCAAAGCTCACGGCCTGAGGTCTTCCCAACGGCCCAACACCCTCGATGACCGTGCCAGTGGCCTGGACGAAGCCACACTCGAGCCTGGTGACCCTGCAGGATGTGCCACAGTTGCTTCCTGGGCAAGAAGCTTCTCGCGTCCACGCGGGAGCGAACGTCCTCGACGGCTCCAACCTCGACGGAACCAGACGAGGCAACGCTGCATGAGGAGCCGCTACCCTTTCTGGCCAACGTTTGCTGCTTTTCAAACCAGAGCTGGTCATGTGTGCTGAAATCGAGCCATGCGTCTTTTACGGGTGTCCGAATTGTGGTGAACTTTCCTCGTACAAGGTACCCGCATGGTACAAAGCACGTAAACCAAGACGCAACACCGTAAAATGCAAGATGCACGCAGGGCGGAGCACCCCGGCCCTGACGCTGGCTACAGGTGGGTCCTGGGACGGGAAGGCTGGTGAGGACAGATCCCAGGGCTCAGAGGAGAAAGCCGAGGAGTGGGGTGGCCCGAGGCCAGCAGGGTGACCCCAGCGGACGAACGGGCCCAGACAGACCCGTCCCCACCGGCTGCAACAGTGAGACTGAGCCGGAGTTCTGGGCTGCTGCACCCCGGGCACCGTCCCTGGGCTCTCGGGTCACGGCAGGTGGCCGGGCCAGGAGCTGTGACCACACGGGACAGGGGAGGGTGGGCTCTAAACCTGCCTGATCAATGCCGGTTTCTACCTTTCTCTCCAGGAACGAGGTAAAATACGCGGACGACAGTGAGACTGGCCTCTGTGGCCAGTCCTGAGTCTGGATGTGTGTGTGCAGGAGGCGGGCAGAGAAGACAGGGAGGGAGGGCGGCGTCTAGGGCAGAGGCAGCGGCGGGGATGGGCTGGGCGCCAGGCCGCGGCTTCTTCCGAGAACAGGCCAAGCGCGGCCCTTTCCCGGAAACGTGAGTCCGGCGCTCCGCTACGCACCCACCCCACCGACAGCGCCTGAAATTCGCTGGGCGCCAGGGCCCCTGGCTGGCGCCTCCGGTCCGCCCCCTCGTCGGCCCTCTGGGCACACTGGGCGCACTCCTGTCCCTGCGGCTCTGCCCCTGCCACCCCCGGGGTGGGACACACAGGCCCGGCAGCCTGCCCTTGCTGTTCTCCTGGCCACGCTGCTGGGGACTCGCCTATCCTTCTCGTCCATGCACCGCGTTGAGGCCAGATCCTCACCAATGTCAGGACAAATGGAAAATGAGCCTCCTGGACGCAAGCCTTCGTGTGCGGACCATTCTTCTCCTGGGGCCCACAGACCTTCACGCGACGGGGGGGGGGGGGT
>NW_006771034.1:613449-665466 GCF_000442215.2 Lipotes vexillifer
GGGGGGGGGGGTTGGGGGGTGGGACGCGCAGAGCCCTTGCGCCTTCACAGCCCTGGGCGCCTCCTCTGCCCCCAGCTCCCCTCTACGGCAGCAGACGCCCCATAGTCTCCAGTAGTCAAGGAGTTACAAGCAGATCCATCCCAGTAAGTTCCTGATGGGGCCCTGGTGGTGCGTGATGAGTGGGTAGCATGCAGGGCAAGAAACCCATCCACAGGGCGGGCCACCCGGGAGAGAGGCAGTGTCACAGAGTGTGACAAGATGCTCATCGCAGTGCAAAGTGCCCAAATGACAGCACAGACCCACAAACCTGGAGAAAACAAAAAAAAGGGGGGCAATCCCGGCCATGGGAACAAGGAAATGGTGCTCGATAGGGCCTGGGCCCCCCTCCTTGATCTGACCCCGGAGGGCCTGCTGCCTCAGTCGGACCCTCTCGATGTGCTGCTTAGAGGCAAAAACGTAGGATGACCGAGACGGAAGGTAAGAACATCCACTGCACACACACCTAGTCCCTTCTGCCCCGGGCCCTTAGCAAAGGTGAAGGTGAGCTGGTAAAAGTCTTTGAACTTCAGTGTGTCCTTAAGCTCCAACTCCATTTTCGGCAGAAGAGCTTTCAGCTTCTCTGCACTGTTGCACCCCTGCTTCGAAGTTTACAAGTGGGAACCCCCGGTGTGCTATTGTGCATCTGGATTTCTGCACCAACATTGTGTGTGTGACCGTGGGGCTCTGGCTGGCTCATTTCCATTGTCACGCAGCACTCCACCGTTATTCATATTTTATAACTTCTATGCACTACTGATGGTAAATATTTTGGCTGTTTCTAGTTTTCTGGTCACAAAGAATGTTGTTAAATGGTTTCTGTACGTGTATCCTGGCACACAAGTGAATGTGTCGAGGCAGACACCCACCCATAAGTCTTGTTAAACGGTTCTCCAAGCTGACTGCCCACGAGCACTGTTCTGGAGCCGTCCTGGAAGAGTGAGTTGTGAGGTCCTGTTTCGTTGTATTCTAATTTGCACACCGCCATGAATGAGGCTGAGCGCCTGCTTGTATTTTCACTGGCCACTTGGAAAGCATCTTTGGTGAAGGGCTTGGTCGAGTCTCTTGCCCATTCTCAATTAGGTTATCTTTCTCTTGTTGTTCTGTGGGAATTCTCTACACATCAGGGACACAGGCCTTTGTCAGTTGTGTATCTCATGGCCCCAACCCCTCACGTGGATGCCTCTTCACCTCTCAATGCTGTTTCTTGGTCAGAAGTTCTTATTTTAGTGTACTACACTCTATCAGTCTTCTCTACAGTGATTTTTTTTTAACATCTTTATTGGAGTATAATTGGTCTACAATGGTGTGTCAGTTTCTGCTTTATAACAAAGTGAATCAGTCATACATATACATATATCCCCATATTTCCTCCCTCTTGTGTCTCCCTCCCACTCTCCTTATCCCACCGCTCTAGGTGGTCACAAAGCACCAACCTGCTCTCCCTGTGCTATGTGGCTGCTTCCCACTAGCTATCTATTTTACATTTGGTAGTGTGTATATGTCCATGCCACTCTCTCACTTCGTCCCAACTTAACCTTCCCCCTCCCCATGTCCTCAAGTCCATTCTCTACGTCTGCGTCTTTATTCCTGTCCTGCCCCTAGTTTCTTCAGAACCAATTTTTTTTTTTAAGATTCTATATATATGTGTTAGCATACGGTATTTGTTTTTCTCTTTCTGACTTACTTCACTCTGTATGACAGCCTCTAGGTCCATCCACGTCACTACAAATAATTCAGTTTCTTTTTTTCTAAGGCTGAGTAACATTCCATTGTATATATGTGCCACATCTACTTTATCCATTCATCTGTTGATGGACACTTAGGTTGCTTCCATGTCCTGGCTATTGTAAATAGAGCTTCAATGAACATTGTGGTACATGACTCTTTTTGAATTATGGTTTTCTCAGGGTATATAATGGGATTGCTGGGTGTATGGTAGTTCTATTTTTAGTTTTTTAAGGAACCTCCATACTGTTCTCCATAGTGGCTGTATCAGTTTACATTCCCACCAACAGTCAGGAGTGTTCCCTTTTCTCCACACCCTCTCCAGCATTTATTGTTTGTAGATTTTTTGATGATGGCCCTTCTGACAGGTGTGAGGTGATACCTCATTGAAGTTTTGATTGGCATTTCTCTAACAATTAGTGATGTTAAGCATCCTTTCATGTGTTTGTTGGCAATCTGTATATATTCTCTGGAGAAATGTCTGTTTAGGTCTTCTGCCCATTTTGGGATTGGGTTGTTTGTTTTTTTTGATATTGAGCTGTATGAGCTGCTTGTAAATTTTGGAGATTTATCCTTTGTCAGTTGCTTCGTTTGCAAATATTTCCTGCCATTCTGAGGGTTGTCTTTTCGTCTTGTTTATGGTTTCCCTTGCTGTGCAAGAGCTTTTAAGTTTCATTAGGTCCCATTTGTTTATTTTTGTTTTTATTTCCATTTCTCTAGGAGGTGGGTCAAAAAGGATCTTGCTGTGATTTATGTCATAGAGTGTTCTGCCTATGTTTTCCTCTAAGAGTTTGATAGTGTCTGGCCTTACTTTTAAGTCTTTAATCCATTTTGAGCTTACCTTTGTGTATGGTGTTAGGGAGTGTTCTAATTTCATTCTTTAACATGTAGCTGTCCAGTTTTCCCAGCACCACTTATTGAAGGGGCTGTCTTTTCTCCGTTGTATATTCTTGCCTCCTTTATCAAAACTAAGGTGACCCTATGTGTGTGGGTTTATCTCTGGGCTTTCTATCCTGTTCCATTGATGTATATTTCTGTTTTTGTGCCAGTACCCTACCTCTACAGTGATTTTTGATGACGTCTTGCAACCTGCCCTATGGCAGGGCCATAAGGAGATTATCCTCCATTATTTTCTAAAGGTTTCTGCCTTCAGTCTTTCACACCGAGCTCTACGACCCACTTGAACTGACTTTCATGTACGGTGTGAGGTAGAGATCAAGATGCATTTTTTTTCCATACGACTAGCCAATTCTCTCAGGACCATTTCCTGAAAAGCTGTCCCTTCTCCACTTCTCTAAAGGGCCACCTTTCCCATAAATCAAGTGTTCCTGTAAACATGGATTTGTTTCTGGGCTCACCGTTCTGCTCCACTGGCCTTTTCATCTATTCTGGCCCCCAATTCCATGTACTCCTAATTACTGTAGCTTGAAAAGTCCCATGTTATGCACTGAGATAATATCCACCCCCTCACTTTTCTGTTACTGTGACAAATTACATTGATCAACTTTGTAATGTTAAAAAATCTTGCATTCCTGGGCTACAGCAAACTTTGTCATGACAAATTATCCTGGTTTTTTGGTTGATTTGTTTTGGGGGCTCGATTTATTTTGCTGAAAATTTGTTTAGGATATTTGCACCTTATGTTCATCATATGCATCTTGTGATTCTTATGACTGAGAGCAGCCTGTAATTTTCCATTCTCAAAATGTCCTTTCTAGGTCTTATTATCTAGGTTGTGCTGGCCTCAAAACATATTGGGGAGTGCTTCCTCCTGTACTATTCTCTGGAAGAGGTGGTGTGAAATTGGTGTTATTCTCTTTATTAAAAGCTTGGTAGGATGGGCCAGTGAACCAATCCTGGCCAAGAGGTTTCTCTTTGAAAAGATTTTAAATTATAGGTTCAGATTCTTTAAGAGTTATGGAACTATTTCTTCACATGCCCATTTCAGTAAGTTGCCATTTTTTAAAGAACTTGTCTATTTCATTTAGGTTTTCAAATTTACTAACATAAAGTTTCTCATAATACTTTCATCCTTTAATCTGTAGGGTCTATAGTGATGTCCCGCCTTCATTCTATATTGGTTATTTGTTATTCTTTACTTTATAAGTCTTCAAATAACAAGCTTTTGGCTTTACAAATCCTTTCTACTTACAACTTTTAAAAAATTTCATTAAATTACTGCCTGTTTAAAAAAATTAATTCCTTCTGCCTACACTCTTTGAGTTTAACTTCTTGCTCTTTTCTCTACTTTGAGAGAAATGGATGGATGCTTTCCTTACTGATTTTCAACTTTTCTTTTTAAAATATGCATTTAAGAAGCTGAATCCTGCAAGTTTTCATAAGCAGTGTTTTATCATTCAAAATACTTTCTAATTTCCATTGTACCTTCTTTCTCAACCCAAAGGTTATTCAGAGGTATAATATCCACACATATTTCAACCTATCTATCTTTTTGTTATATTCCTCGCTTGATTGTATTGTGCTCAGAAAACATGCTCTGTTTCATTTCAAGTCTTTGAAATTTGTCGCAGCTTACTTTATGGCCCAGTTTATGGTCAATATTTATAAACGTTCTATGTCTTTTTGAGAAGAATATGTATTCTTCAACATCAAGGGCAGTGTTCTATTTCCTTTTCCAAATCTATTTCCTTACTGATTTTTCATCCACTTACTCTACCAGTTGGTAAGATGTATGTGAGAATTCCCCACTTTGCTTGTAGATTTGTATCTTTCTCTTTACAGTGTTAACTTCTGCTTTAAACAAACTATTACACTCCTCGTGAAATAAAACTTTTATCATTAAGAAATGTCCTTCAGATTCCCCCTCCCTTCCTCTCCTTCCTCTTTTTCCCTCCTTCCTTCCTTCCCTCCCTTCCCCCCTCCCTCTTTCCTTCCTTCCCTCCCTCCTTCCTTCCTTCCCTCCTCCCTTCTTTCCCTTCTCTCCCTCCCTCCTCCTTTCCTTCCCTCCCTTCCTTCCTTCCCCCTTTCCTCTGCTCTTAATTCATTAACACATAACCTTCCCCTCCTTGTTGTCCCCTCCATGTATATACTGGTTGGTTCCTCTTTGTCAAAATGTCTCTAGTTGAGACATCTTGTGAGGTCTTCTGGAAATGTGATACCAGTTGCTAAATACCATCCTGCTCTGCCTGCTTTGGGCTGGAGTTGGGGGAACTGAGAACTCACGGGATGTGCATCCACAGCTGAATATGACAAGGAACACAGAATTCCAGGGCCTTCAGAAGCTGGAAGCAGACCCACCCTCTCCAACTCATCCAGCAAGTAAGAAACATCTTAAGGTATGAATGAAGTTTTATCCCAACCCCAGGCTCTGTCATGCCATCTACAAATTCCTTTTTGTTAAATTCACATCGAGTCGCAGCCCTGAATTTCCATGCTATAACCAAAACAGTGATACTGGCAGGATCTAGGCTTAAATCATCACAAAACTGTTGAATTCCATCAATTCCAATTTTATTCTCATCTTGTGGGTCTGTTATACAGCTGCTCCAGCTTCTTGTCCACGTAGGTTCTCATGGAGTTCTTGTGGAACGAGTCCGGGTTCTGGAAGAAGCTGTCCGTGGCACGTCCAGTTTCCACTCACTTTGCGCTAAGCAGTGGATGGCAGTTCTCTCACCAACCTGAGCAAATGCCATGAACTGGCGGACCTTGTCCTTCTGAGATGATTTAAGCTTATGCATTCTCCCTGTGCTCCTCAGCTTGTCGCCAGCCCTGGCCATCTGCGCCAGCCCTGGCCATCCCGGCCCGGCAGTGTCGTCCCCGTCCCCGTCCGCAGCGCCCCCCGGGACACCCGCCCAGGAAGGCAGCGACAGGTTGGGCCAGCGGGACTCCAATTCCCGGCATGCACTGTGCCGCCCGGGGCCGTGGGCTGAATTTCATATAATTTTTGTATGCTATGAAATCTTCTGTGTTTTTTTTTTTTTTTTCCAACCATTGAAACATATAAAAACTATTCTTAGTTCAGGGGCCATACAAAAACAGTTGGCTTTGGAAGTCCCAGTTTGCCAACCCCTGCTATAAATCATAAGGATACGTTAGAAAAATTGTAGCCAATAGTTCTTCTGTGAATAACACATTTTCTTGTAAATTAAGATTAAAGATTAAAAATAGATATTTTGACAGGAAGGTTTTAAAAGAACATTGCCCTGATGCACGGCAAGAAGAATTGTGGGATTGTTAGAGGCCTAAAAATTCCGACTCGCCCCCTCCTAATCCGTGGAACAGCAGGCAATGTGAGCGCTTCCAGGTCACACTACAAGCTCGAGGACTGTTTCTGACTCCTGGCCTGGTGTTCTTTCCATGGCACCGAATATCATGATTTTATAATGCATACTTCATAGTTAGCTAGACACTGAGATTTTTATTCTTCAGTGAAAAGCTTCTTTAAAACTTTGTTCCCCTGAGAAGAAAAGATAAACAATAATTTCACGTGGTAATTTTCCAAATTTCTGTGCCACATCTGCATATCCAAACACAGCTGTATGAAGGCAGAAATTGGCTTCAGGCAAAGAAGAAGCCCTTTTACCCTGGTTTTCAAAGGCAATGCATGGTATACAATGAAGTGTACTGCGTGGTCCCCTCCCCAGCTACAGAACAAACAATAAAAGTGAAGCTAAAAAAAAAAAAAAAAAAATCCAGTTGTTAACAATGTTCCGCATTGGCTCTCCATTTGACTGGTAGGAAAGGAGAGAGAGATAGAAAGAGAGACTTCACATTTCAAACAAAAAATATATATTTACTATTGGTTAGTGAATCCCCTCACCTCACAATACAAAATTTTAACTGATTGACATTTTGGGCAGCCTTCTGAGACCTATGAGGCTTTGACTAAACTTTGTTTATATTATACACTTGTTCCAGAAGCGTCAGAATTATCCTTGCACCTGTACTAAAACACTAAAATAGCATTATAGATGATTTAAATTTTTTCTTCTCTGTATTTTCTAGTTTTTATGTAATGTGTATACTTATGTGTATGTAACTCTGTACCTATGTCTAAAAGAGTAAGAAAATGAAGAACGATGTATATTGTATTCGACCATTAAAAAAAAATTCTTCTTAATTCCTTAAAAAAAAAAGATTCTTAGACATTATGGAACTTGATAGAACTGTGCTGTTCAGCATAGTACCCACTTTTAAAGTGAAGTGTGGGTGGTCCGAATTGAGATGTGTTGTGAGTGTACACATACACTGGATTTCAAAGTCTTGGGAGAAAAAAAAAGAATAAAAATATCTCATTCATATTTCTATACTGTTTACATGTTGAAATAACATGTTGCCTATGTTGGGCCAAATAAAAATAAGATGTTAATAAATTTCACCAGTTTCTTTTTACTTTTAAAACCTAGCTGCTAGAAAATTTTCAATTGCACTTGGGGGTCGCATTCTATCAATATTTCTACCGGACAGCACAATAATTGCTGTTAAGTTGTTATAGAATATATCTGGGATGATTCTTAAAAACCACTCACAGTAATTAACTCTGGAGCAGGGAATCGGGTGACTTGAGGAGGTGTAGAGGGAGACTCAACTTTTAGGGTATCCTCTTGTGTTTTTTATATTTTTCCCACAGGCATATATTACCTACTTAAAAGCTAAATAAATTTTAAAATAATAAAAATTAAAATAAAGCAAATTCTTAAAGAAAAGTCTACAAATTACTGTTATCGTTGCTCAGAACCTTGGAGGGCTTTGGAGAATTTTTTTTTTCTTTACTGTCCAGAAAAACAACTATCAATGCATGCTATTTCTTTCTGCTAGTGTGTGTATGTGCGTGTATGTGTGCAAGTGGGTATGTGCGTATTTGACAATTTTTCTTAAGGACAGAGTTAAATCCGATTGGCTTAGGGCTTTACTCTCCCATATATTAAAGAAAGTAAGTTTCATTTACAGAGTGGAATAATTTTTTTGTGGGGAAAATTAAAACACATTCCCAAAATATCCTGTATTAAGAGGAAGACAGTTAATAGAGTTTAAAACTCTGGCTTAGGACCCATCTTCCACAAAGGATGTAACTTAATGATCCTGTGGTCATTTAAAACAACAATTTTTTTTCCACTGATATTATAATAATACAATTGTTTGCTTTTAATGTAAATTCAGTTTTTTTCCTTCTTAAAAAATCAATTGCCAGGCAATAATCTTTAAAATTAAACACTTTACTAACATTTAATTTTCTTTTATGAGGAATTATTCTATGAATTATAGCCAAAGATCAAATTCTGCAAATTTCACAATTTCAGTTTTATTACTAATCATCTGGTTTATCACAGTCTTAAAAAACAATTAATTTCTAAAAAGCTACTCTCAAGACTAATTTGTGTTCAGTTAACAGCTTATTTTTCTAACACTATGAAATGTGATAAATTACATAAGACTCATTCGTTATGACACTAATTACAGCAACATCATCTTTTAGAATTAGCTTAAACCATATGTGTGATATATAGTAAGAAATATATATTTGGTCTTCATCCCTTTTCCTGGCACAGAGCTCCTAAAACCTTTGGAATTTCCTATGTGATTAAAACAATAAGGGTGAAAGGAACATCTTTCGTTGTTCATAAAAAGCAACTTTCAACCACACTTGAGTGTATGTTAATGAAGTGACTTTTGGAAAGCCATTGGGTAACCTCCTGATGGGGGCTGGATGCCAGGGGACCCAACCTTATAATTAGAGGATTGGAACTTTCAGCCCAATCTCCTCTCCACACCCAAACTCTGGGGAGGGGAGAGGAGCTGGAAACTGAGTTCAATCACCAATGGCCATTGAGTTAGCCAGTCAGGCCTATGGAAAGAAACTTCCATAAAAATCCTGAACTACAGAATTCAGAGAGTTTCCAGCTTGGTGAACACCCATGTGCCAGGAGGCTGGTGCTCCCCAAACTCCACTGGAACAAAAACTCTTCTGTTTAGGATCTTTCTGGACTTCACCCTGTGTACCTCTTCATCTGGGTGTTTATTCTTATCCTTTAATATCCTTTGTAATAAACCAGTAATCTAGTAAGGAAACTGAGTTTTGTGAGCCTCTCTAGCAAATTGATTTAGCCTGAGAAGGGGATTGTGGGAACTTCTGATTTGTAGTCAGTAGGGCAGAAGGACAGGTGACCACCTGGGCTTGAGATGGGCATCTGAAATGTGCAGGGAGGGTGGAGTCAGTCTTGTAGCACTGAGTCCTTAGCCTGTGGAACCTGATCCTATCTCTAGGTAGATAGCATCAGGACTGAGTTGAATTGTAGGACACCCAGCTCGTGTCCCAGCTTGATGTGTATAAAACCCATACATATGGTGTCAAAAGTGAAGTGAGGTGTGGTCACAGTATGAGTAAGGGAGACACAGGAGGAGTGAGTTTTTCCTCTACAACATGAAACTGCTTTTTCTTTTTAAACTTTTTATTTCATATTGGAGTATAGTTGATTAACAATGTCATGTTAGTTTCAGGTGTACAGCAAAGTGATTCAGTTATACATATACATATTTCGACTCTCTTTTAGATTCTCCCATATAGGCCATTTCAGAGTATTGAGCAGAATAGGTCCTTGTTGGTTATCTATTTTAAATACAGCAGTGTGTACATGTCAATCCCAAACTCCCTATTTCCCCCTGACACTCTTCCTCATGATAACCAGAAGTTTGTTTTCTAAGTCTGTGAACATGAAACTGCTCCTATGAGATCAGCTTTGTCTTCTAAAATGTCATTTTTATCTGCTTCATGCCAATACTTACTGGAGTCTCATCACTTCCCCTTTATGGTCTACTGGAAAATAATCTGTGTTCTAAAAACATGGGCCACTGTTTCCTTATATATTTTCATTTACTTAGACACATTTCTCAGGCACCTACTTTATAACTCAACAAACACTGTTGTTCTCTTTTAACAAATTTGTTCTCCCATATATTAAATGTATATTCCCCCAAATATCCCAAATTTGAGATATTTTAGCTGTTTAGCAACTCTGCTTCCCAAATCCTCAGTGTAAAACTGACATCAATTTCAAAATATTATTTTAAAATATAGCCTCACTGTCTTTTTCAGCTTGGGTTGTCGTAATGAAATATCATAGACTGGGTGACTTAAGCAACAGAAATTTATTTCTCACAATTCTAGAGGCTGGAAGTACCAGCCAATTTGATTCTTGATGAGGTTTCTTTTCCTGGCTTGTAGACAGCTGCCTTCATTTTGTGTCCTCACATTTCGGTGGGGAGGAGGGGAGGAATCAAATGTAAGCACTCTGGTGTCTCTCCGCATAAGGGCACTAATCCTATCATAAGGGTCCCATCCTTATGACCTCATCTAACTCCAATTTCCTCCCAAGGCCCCATCTCCAGATACCATCAGAGTTTCAACGTAGGAATTTGGGGAGGGACATATACATTCAGTCCATAACACCCCCCCAAACCAATGAACTATCTCTTTTAATGTCATTAACCATTGCTTTCTAAATACTTCCAAGAGGAAATTATCTTTTTTTAAAAAAAAAATTATTTATTCATACATTCATTTATTTAAGAAATAATTAGCAAGTTACAATCTGGCTCCGGTCTACCTCTCTTGAAATACATTGTCGTTCCTTCTACTCATTGCATCCTTAGCTATAGTCAGAGAAGCTTATTTACTCTTCTTCTAGGAGTCTAAGCATTAAACTTCCTGGTTTTACTTCTTCATTCCTCTACCCCACTTACCTTCTATGCCAGCTGCCTTCTTGCTCATCTTTTAAGGTTCAACTTAAAGGGTACCACTTCTATGAAGCTTTCTCCACTTCTCCAGGGAAAACTAGCCCTCCCTGCCTTCCTCTACATGTGGTTTCACTATCCCCTCTATCGCTAGACCTATTAGACTATCCACTCTTTTTAGGTAAAGGATTTTAGCATAGTGTCTTAAACATGGCAGAAACTCAATGAAGGCAGAAGGAATGAATGGTTACTATAATTGTTATAGCTGCTGGGGACCATGGGCTCAGCCATATGAGTTCAAGTGTCCATCATATTGAAAGTAAAGATTCCTTAAGCTTATTGTGACTATTGGTAGTGGGGGCTGAGGGCTTCTGGAGTTTTCAGAGGATCCCATCCTAAGAATTTGTAGCTCTAGGCAAGCCTGTGGTGATGTAAGGCCAACCTATGGGCAGACATAGTGAGAGATCTCTGCTCCAGCCTGGGGGTCCTAATACCCACAGATAAACAGCTCACCTGTGCTTTGGCTTTTGTAAATTTCTCTACCACTGCCCCCTCTTTTTTTTGTTTTTTCTGTTGGTCCAACACCTTCTAGAATTACATCAGTCTTATCACAAATTTGTGAGCTTTCCTGGGAATGAATTTTTACTCAGAATACAAGGTTTTTTCCTCCCACTGTTGGCACGTGCCTATGAATTTATGAAAGCCAAAGGGATCATTGAATTTATTTGATACTATGTTTTTCAAAGCTAGCCTAACTTGGATGCATATATTTATTATATTATGGTTAGAAAAGGAACTTTCATGTTGACAGAGAAAGGAAGAGTCCATGCTTAACACTGGAAAATCAGCAAATACAGAAACAAAATATACAAATCTGCTATGGGCAAAGACAGATTCGTCTGATCGGAGGCAGAGAGGGAAAACGAACATTTACTAGACTGCAAGACTAATGGTAATTCAGGCTTGCTTAACAACTGGAACTTGAAAAGCTTTGAAGGGTACGTTTTAGGGATAAAAAAAATAGTGAACTCCCTTCTCTTGTTTAGAGGGAAAAAAATCTCATGATTCCTTAATGTTTAGCTTCCAGGATTTGCAGGCTACATCGAAATGATAGTTTTTTTATGCATTAATGTTTACATAACTGCTATTTTTGCAAACATTGAAATTATAGAGAGCAGCAATTGTTGAGGGAAAAAAAGCAGTATAAATAAATAGAAGCTAGAATTTTCCCCCATTGGAGGTAAGCTTTTGCTATTCCTAGCACAGAATACTTGTGCTATTTGTGTGAGATTTTTCTCTAGGCCATGAAAACACTAGTTTCCCCCAAAATAAAAACTTCACAAGTAGGAGGACATACAATAGGCTAATAACACAAAATTTTGACTCTTTGCAAGTGGTATAACGAATAATCGTTTTTATGTTTTGGAGTTACTTTGGCTGACATTAGCTATCTCTCATTTTCAGGGAAGAAATAAAGCAAGCAGGAAGAATGAGGAAGCAGAGTAAATTTCACATCATACGTCTTTGGCTTGGGCATAGTGTATATCTCATGTTATTAGGTAGCTTGGGATTCTATATCACAGAAGATATGTTTGAAGACATTATGCTCTATCTGTGACACCTATATGGGAGTAACGAGGGTGCTGTGGGTCCTGAGGGCAGAGGGTGTGGGCTGGAGGAGGTGAGTTTCAGCAGGGTGCCCACACAGCCCTTTGCCTGGATGAACCCCAGTTGGGGCCAGTTGTCTTTGGGGGTAACTGCTCATATCTCACCTTTCACTCCACTTTATTGGATGGTAAATTTTACGGTAACCATTAACTTCAGATAAGTATCGAGGATGGTGGGGAGACACCCAGTTTAAGCCTCCATAACATCTCTCAAGTCACCTCAAAGACAGGAAGTATTAATAATCCTTGACATGGATGACTGATGCTTTCTTGATCTTATATAAAATGTAAATAGTAGCCTTTTTTTTTAATCAGGCTTAACTATTTTTATTGCTGGCACCTATTTTTATTGATCTGTAGCTTATAAGTCAAAACATTGTGCTGGCTATGCAAATACAACATCAAGAGATCTCTCAGTTGCTGCTTCCTACCCCTACCCCCAAGCTCCAACAGCCATTGGGTTCCACCCCTAAATCTCACTTAAATATCTTTATAGAAAGCCTGCGCCTTCACTGCCTTCACTGCAAAGGGCATTACTGAGGAAGAAGGAGCCTGGTCTAGGGATGAGTCCAGTTAGAAGAAAGTGAGAGATAAAGGAGTTCAAGAGAGGTGACAAAGGAGAAGTAAAAGAATTTGAGAATGAGGAGATATGTGTTCATACATCTTCACAGCAGCATTATTCACAATAGCCAAAAGGTGGAAGCAACACAAGTGTCCTTCAGCAGATGAAAGGATAAATAAAATGTGGTATATATGTGTGTGTGTGCATATATATATGAAATGCATATATAAAATGTATATGTATATATAATGGATTATTATTCAGTTTTATTTATTTGTTTATTTGCGGTACGCTGGCCTTTCACCGCCGCGGCCCCTCCTGTTGCGGAGCACAGGCTCCAGACGCGGCTCATGGACCCAGCCGCTCTGCGCCATGAGAGATCTTCCCCGACCGGGGCACGAACCCATGTCCCCTGCATCGGCAGGTGGACCCTCAACCACTGCGCCACCAGGGAAGCCCATATTAGAAGGGAATAAAGTACTGATACGTGCTGTGACAAGAATGGACCTTGAGGACATTATGCTAAGTGAAAGAAGCCAGACACAAAAGGACGAATATTGCATGATTCCAATTATATGCAGTACCTAGAGTAGAAACATTCATGCTAAGAGAAAGTAGAATATTGGTTACCAGGAAGGGTAAAGAGTTTCTGTTTGGGAAGATGAAAAATTCTGGAGATGGATGGTGCTGACGGCTGTACAACTTTGGGAATGTACTTAATGCTGCTGAATTGTACACTCAAAATGGTTAAGATGTAAACTTCATGTTATAAGTATTTTGCCAAAATTCAAGTAGTCTGAGGATGGGATGGGTTAGGGCAGGGAAATAAGCATTATTCAGTGTTTCTTGTTTGGTGTATTAGTTTCTCAGGGCGGCTGTAACAAATTACTACAAACTTGTGGCTTGAAACAACAGAAAGTTATTTTCTCACAGTTCCGGAGGCCAGAAGTCTGAAATCAAGGTGCCAGCAAGGTTGCTTTCTTGTGGAGACCCTGAAGAGGACTCTGTTCCTGCCTCTTCACAATAGCCAAAAGGTGGAAGCAACCAAGTGTTCAACAGCAGATGAATGGATAAACAAAATGTGGTGTGTGTGCATGCATGTGTGTGTGTGTATGCTGCACTTTGGCTTTGTAGATGCATGACTTCAATTCACCTCCCTCTTCACATGGCCCTGTGTCTCTGGATCTTGAATCTCCTTCTGCCTTCCTCTTATAAAGCCACCTATCATAGGACTTGTTTCATACTAAATCCAGGATGTTCTTATCTTGATATCCCTAACTTAATTACATCTGCAAAGTCCCTTTTTCCACATAAGGTCACATTTGCAGGTTCTGAGTGGATATATCCTTTTTTGGGGGGCAGTGCACAACGTGACCCAGTACATTTGGAAAAAGCTAGCTTCACTCAGAATTACAAAGCAAAGCAAACTTCTCAGTGAGCTGCCCCTACCCCTTCCAGTAGTCTACAGAAACTTATTCCTGACCCTTGGCTGTCCATTGCACCCCATTTTATCGCCCTCCCATAAGGTCCACCCCACCTGTCCTGCCAGATGCCTAAGCTCAGTACCTGCACAGATGAATTTTAAATTTACCTTAAATGTCTTGTTTCCATTTTACACGAGAGAGCAAGCAGGCTGATATCACAGGAGTAGGGGAAGGTTCCATTTTACCCCATCCAGCCCTAGATGTTCATGTAATGGGAACTTCTTTAGGTAATACACTGACTCCGGAGGTGATTACACTGGTGGGAACAAGCATGTAAAACAGTGGAGCCTTTATACTGCCCCCAAGTCTTGCCGTATCAACACCATCCCCCTGCCAAGCCTGTGTGCCTGCTTGTTACTCCCAGGCTATGCCTTTTCCTTGGCCAAACAAACTTCTTCCAGGTCCCTTAGATCATTTTCCCTTTCCATGCCAAAAATAAACATTGTTATCTGCTGTGTCTGGAACATCCTCCCACTTTCCAAACCATATTGTTTTTCATTTCTGCATTGATTTCAAAATCTTCCTCCTTCAGATGGGTTTAAGTTATGTCATGACATCATGACCCTTATTCTATTTTTTTTTTTTTTTTTTTTTTTTTTTTTTGTTTGGGGTTGGGGGTGGGTTTTTGTTTTTTTTTTTTGTTGGTGTGTTGGGGGGTTGGGGGGGGGGGTGGGTGTGGTGGGGATCCTCCCGGACCGGGGCACGAACCCGTGCCCCCTGCATCAGCAGGCGGACTCTCAACCACTGTGCCACCAGGGAAGCCCACGACCCTTATTCTTCATTAAGATGGTGGTTTTTAAAAACACATTGTTTTATTTTGAATGCACCCAAGAGTCAAGCCATGGTCCATTTTGCTGCCACCTGTGCATTGGGCCAGGCGGGCCATGTAGACACATGAAACTAGATTACAAAGCCCAATTCTGGGTAAATAAAAGATATCTCCAGAAATTCCTGGGTCTTTTTTTTTTTATAAGAATGGCTTTGGGTAAGCCAACCTATCTAGGAGGGAATGATTTGTAGTAAAAGTATTTGAAGGACCTGTGTAAGATCTATCCCTGGTGAGTGAAGCAAGAAAAGTATAGGGTGGATTGCCCCAGCATTTCCAGAAAGATATGAGGCACATTAATATTATTTTTCCCTTTAGCTTCAAGAATCTCATATTTCACTTGAATTATTAAAAAAAAAAAAAAGCTTGGTTCACCAGATGGTTTGATTAAGTAAGCGGTCTTCTCTACTTAAATGGTGAAAATAAATATCAAGAGAATAATCACACATGCCAAGTGTGTTCAGTGAAGCAATATGTGTAGGCAGCATTGGAAACAGTGACACAGTGATTATCTGTGCATAACTTGGTCATAATATCATCACTGTCTAGACTACTGGACAATTAACATCCAGACATACTATAGCTCAGATTGAGGAAGGTCATTAAAAAATGAAAGAGAGAATTGGCCTCTTTGGGAAAGAAAGACCCAGTTCATTTTTTCCTAGAAAGGTATACATTGGAATTTAGCTTTGGATTGAGATATGCTTTGAAGTACAGCTTCCTTTCATGAGTCTCTGCTTGGCCCCTGTTTCCATAAATGTAGACAATGACAGGTATTTCTTCCAATCATCTGGTTTAATAATTTTATATCTATTTAGTGCAAGACACATTTGTTTGGTGTGATAATTAACTCCAGTTTGTATGTCTTCATTCTTCTCCCTCTATATTTCTTTAAAGGATAGATTTCAGCATTTAAGAAAATATCAGTGTTATAACGGAAGTCCCGATGCGTAAGACACCATGACCCCCAACATCCTCAGCACAATCTAAACAGGGATATCTGTAAGAAAACAACAGCTTGCATCTTTCCAGGCATTGTATCCCCTTTTATCTACAGGAAATTTATATGGCATAAATTCAAAGGACGGCAGAGGCTACTGTGTGTTCCCAAATTCCCAATTCTTTATCCTCCTGCTATAATAGCAAGACCACATTTCCCAGTCTCCTTTGCTATTGGGTGGTGTCATGTGATTGAATTCTAGCCAATGAAATGTGGGCAGAATTAACGCATAGGACTTCTAAGTCGGGCCCTTAAAACCTGCCACCTAATTCACCAAGATCTCTCTCTTCTCTTGACCACTGACTAATGCGGATAAGAGCTTCAAAGCCCTAGGGGAGGGCACATTCAGGAAAAAAGAAGCCTTAGTGCAAGTCACTACTAGAAAAAGCCCAGTGCCACTCAGAAGCCTTGCATTTATCTACGGCATAAATGAGAACTGGAGTTTGATTTTAAGTCACTAAGAATTTTGGTTTGTTTGTTATAGCAGATAGCCCACACTGAGTGATGTGTATGGCCGAGCTATTTGTATGCTGAAATAAGGAAATTCTCAGATGTACCTAAGGCAGCTGAAACCTATGTTTCATATGAGTTTAAGGAACTGCATCCACGATAGTTCACTGTGAGTCACTCTTCACATGGATATAACCTATGTAATTAACATGTTCCCAGCAGAGCATCTATTGGTTTTCAATACCCAAACTTCATAGAACACACATATCTTTCAATACAACGTTTATGCTTACATCCCCAAAGGGCAATATGACACCCAGTCTACAAATGAGGAAAGAAGATAAGACAAAGCCAAATGGAGGGAGGGCCTACAAACTACTTGACCAATACTCCCCCAAATTGTCAAGGTTATCAAAACACGGAGAGCCTGAGAAACTGTCAAGACCAGGAGGAGCCTGAAGAGACATGATGACTCCATGTATTGTAATATCCTGGATGGTATCCTGGGACAGAAAAAGGACATTAGGGAAACACTAGGGAAGTCTGAATAAAATATCAACTTTAATTTATAACAATGTTTCAATATTGGTTCACTAGTTGTGACAAATATACATAGCAATGTAGGATGTTAACAATGGGGGAAACTGGATATGGTGTAACAGAAACTCTATTTTAGCATTTCCATTTTTCTATAAATCTAAAACTATCTCAAAATTTTAAAAAATTGCTAACTTTTTTTAAAAAAAGTGACTACATCAGTTATCACAAGAATGACATGAGAAAAATCTCTAATTACAAGTACGATTGGGTGACGTAGGGTGGTGAAAGCACCCTTCGGGTCAAGGAGGGGGTGTGTGTGCCTTGGGCGTTGTCAGTCCTGGGAGAGGCCAGCCCTGCACAAACAGCAGCTATTGTTAACAACCTTGGCCATTGCTCTGGTGGTCAGGAAGCAGAGCTGTAAGCATTTATCATGTCAGCCTGACATTGATGAATAAAAGGCAACAGAAGGTAGAAGGACTTGATGTTTGGAATGGGAACACGTGGGATTGCCTTGCACAGTGCCCACCCTCTGAATTCATTCAATCATAACTTCCTTGGATAGTGATTTCACTTTTCATCTGTTCTGTCACAGTTCAGCATTGGAATGATAAATCCCTTAACGGACTGACTGTATTTGATTCATCTTGCCCACTCCCCATCTTCCATAGACTATAGGCACGTTCCCACATGAATACATGTACGCACACACACACACACACACACACACACGTTTCCTACACACACACAGTACCTAGCAGGCTCAGAAACCCTCATAAACTTTGGGATCATGGGCAAGAGACATCATTGTCGGGGAGATGGAGCACGGCAGAGCACTTCATTTGATGGCTGTCCAGGAGTTTGGGTAGGATGCTTTGTGGAAACTCTGATACAGAACCAAGAAAGCAGGGAGTGATACATTTTCTCTGGACTTAATTCTTTTCTTAAACACAAGTCAGCTCTCAAACTGTTGAAAGAATTAGTGTTTTATTTTTCCCCCTGTGATGAAAACATACCACCAGAGATACAGAAAGCCAGCTTTCAAAGGCAGATGCTGAAATAACAAAGTTGCTTTTAAAATGAGTACTTAAGAAAATGGCCATTTTAAGTGGCATGGCACCAACATGGTTACGCCAGTATTTATTTTTCTGGGGAACATGTGTGTATGTTGTGGGTTGTAAGTGGAACCCTGGCCAATCCTGGCCAAGCATAAAGGAATCATTTAGGGCCCTTCAAAATCATTAGGACTATTAGTCCTGACTTGAAATGAGTGAAATGCACAAACTCCTGCCAAGGAGGGAACAAGTTCTGCTACTTTTCAAAGTCATCAAAGCGAGAGCTTCTCTGGAATGAAATATTTCAGAACAGGAAGACTTCTTGTACAACTGTCAGCAACATGTATCTAGCCTACATGCCAGGCTGTGACCTCTGCTGGCCTCACAGCCCTCTACACCAGTGCATGAGAAGCTGTCATTGGCCACCCTCCTACTGTCCAGTAAGTGTCCCCCTCAAGACAGCAGGGACACCTTGCTTTACCTGCAGGTAGAGGATGTGAGCCTGCTAACAGTCATCCCTCCTAAAGATGTGGGCACTGGATCCCAAGTAGCTTCCCCTGCACCAAGTATCATGGCCTCACTCCTCTGGTTCCCGAAGCTCTGCCCCTTTCACAGCTCAAGGAAGACCGTTTATTTTACTGGTCATTAGCTTGAGGTGTCACCTGACACCTGCTTCACTAAAAACCTTCTTTCAAAACAAGCTGATTGCACGTGGTTTGGAAGAGAACATTTGGATCGGTGAAATGAGCTGAGTTTTTTTTTTTTTTTCTAACAAGTGTATACGCCCACATCACTCCAATCACATATATTATACATTTGGACAAGGCCCTTCACCTTGCAAGGTCCTAGAAGCTATAATTTTTAAATGGAGGGATTGGCTTTGGACAGAGGTTTTCAAACTATGGCTTATGAAATCGATTTCATGGGTTGCAACCAGCACTGAAACATGGAACAGAAGAGAATGAATGAGTTTTCGTTGTTTTTTTGCAGGTGGTAAGTGTAAGTCCTGGTTTTAAGAAGCATTTTATTAAAAAACACTTATGTATTTAGGCATATGCTTGCTATATTATGATGTAAGATATATTCTGAATTCTGAAATGCACTGGAAGTGTTGATACTCTAATCTCTTTACTGTGGATCAAGCCTCTTTTTCAGTGTGTTGTTTAACCCCCGTTGCCCTCCACCCTTCTCCACTGAGGATTGCCTCAGTGACCCCTCTTGACTCTGGTCCCCATTGTGTTCAGCTAACAGGAAGCCCAGCAAGGCATGAAGGGAATATAGACTGAAGAGGAAGCGGGGAGCCTCTTGGCACTCTGGAAATTTGGCCTTCATTTCCCCAGCTTGCATTTCATGGGGTCTCAATGAGGAAAGACACCCTGCCCACACTTCCATATCCTCAGCTCATTCTAATTTGGGTCTGCCTTCTGTCTCTTCTGGAATTGGGAAAAATACAATGGAGTAGCTTTAAATTATAGTTGTGTATAGGCTTTATCCAAAATAGTTTTATATATAAATTAAAGTTTATAAGGAGGAGGTAAGGGATTGTTGTGTTCTATAAAATACTCACTTGATGGTAAGAAGCTACTGTTTTTATTTTTTTTAATGTGGGAGGTAGTTATTATGGTTCTTTGATGTAATCAGTGCAAATATATTCTAGAGATTAGCTAGAATCCTCTTTTCTTGACTGGGTATATTCCCAGATAATTGCTAAAGACAACTTACAAGAAGGATCATAGGAAACATTATCTAAATGAACACATTTCAGCTGATTATATTCAGTTAAAATGTATTGTTTAACTTGATTTTTAACCCACACGAACATTAAATTTCATTTGAAAGCTCTTATTTGCCCAGCACTTTTCTAGGTGTTCAGGATATATCAGAAAACACAATAATGATTCCTGCCCTCATGGAGCTGACGTTCTAGCAGAAGCAGATGGAAATTAAAGAACATTTATTATAAATAAATACATTCTATCAAAGGTGCTTAATGCTATGAAAGAAAGCAGAGCAGGGTAAGGAGGGTCAGGATTGCTGGGGGCAAGCTGCAATATTACAAAGGAAGATTAAGTTAAGCCTCACTGAGAGGAAATTGGAGCAAAGCCTGAAGGGGGGAGAGGTAATTGGACAAGATGTCTGAGAGACGAATATTCCCGGTAGAGGAAACATTCATACCTCAAGGAGGTTGACCGGAAGCCACAGGATTAACACAGAGGCCAATGTGACTGGTGCTGAGTGGGTGAAGGGGGGCAGGAGTGAGAGAGGAGATTGAAGAGGAAGCGGGGAGCCTCTTGGCACTCTGGAAATTTGGCTGTTATTTTCTGTGAAATGGAGAACCACTGAAGGGTCTGGGCAGAAGAGCGACACGAGCTGACTTCAGTGATAAACACGCTAGCTGATGTGTTAAGAACAGACCATGGGGAGAAAAGTTGAAAACTGTGAGATCTGTTAGGAGGCTAATTGGGGTCACCCCAGAGAGACACTGTTGGCTCAGAATACGGAAGTGGTAGAGGGTGGTGAGAGGTGGTTGGGTTCTGGATATTTTTGGAAGGGAGAGCCAGGAAGAGCGCAGTGAGTTGAAGAAAAGAGTCAAAGATGACTCCAAGACTTTTATTAAACTGAAAAAATGCCATTCATTAAATTTACATCCCAGGAAATTATGGCGTGTAGAGTCGGCTGTAGTGCTCTTCCCAAATGACGGAGACACATCTCATTGCAAAGATTCGTTTTCCAAAGAATTTGCAGTTAACTGTGAGCCATTGGACACCTCCAACAGAGCACAGTTTATAAAATTCCACCCTCACTTTTTGTCTTCCCATGTTGATTATTTCATGAACTTTTTTTGGAGGTTCTTGTTTACATCGGTCAAATCATGCAGGGTGACTGTGGAAGGTTTTCGAAGGAGGGAGACTGCAAGTTTGGTGCCAGATTTCAAATCAAGTGTGTTTGGGCAAACAGCATCTTATTAAAATAAGATTTTGTAGCTTACTTCCCTGGGCATGTAGCTGTTGCTCCACATGCTGGGAATTAACCACTGATATATGGATGTTTGTTCCAGCTGGTGCTAAAAAAGAGACACATACAGTGAATTATTTTTTAAGATTTGAATATTTTATAGTGCTGATTGGGGAGCAACTATTAAAAAAAGGAAGGAAAATGAGACGGCTGCCATGTACTGTTATTAATCCCAGGGTGAGGCTTTTTAATCTAGTCCAGATAACCAAAACTCGTCATAAGACATAGAATTTATAGCAAGAAGGGATTACGTAAATCAAAGATCTCAACCACAGGCTTTAAACAGTGAGGAAAAGGAGACCCATCGTGTTAAGTGGTCGAGCCAAGAGCATGCAGACTAGAACCCAGGTGAATGGAAGGCTGGCTGGTGGTCTTTTCATCGTGCAGTCTATTTCCCTTCTTTCTCTCCCATGAAAATGGAGATACACAGGTCTTGTCTTTCGGGAGTCAATGGAATGTCCTGAAACCCTGGGTACTTGTGGCAGTGAAACCCACTAGGAGAGTCCCCATCAATTTTGCATCAATTCCTATCTCTTCTCTCTGCTTCTGCCTTGTTTCCCACCCCTGGAGCCACAGACGCCCCACCTCCAATCTCTGCTGGCCCCGTCTGGTGAAGAATCTGATTGAAGCAGAGACTCAACAGCCTCAGCCCCACCCTCGGTGATACTAAGGGGTATCAAGATTCCGTCACAGTCCCAACCTCCTCTATCAATCCTCAGACCTGGTCCTCGGAAGCCTCAGCTTTCCCAGCCTTCTCACCCAGCACTTTTCTTGGTTGGCTCTAAGTAATGGAAAAATGGCAGATGACTTGCCACTTCTTGCTTCAGTAATGCTACTCCTCAGCCTGGGATTACAGACATAATAGCCATATCCAACAGCTAATCAAGGTGTCACCACCTAAGGAATAACTCCACTGGTGACAACTGCCCACTGGCCCTACACTGACAGTATGATTAATCTGGTTTTGAACACCCTGCTGTGGTCTCTTGCCGCATGCTAGATCACAGAGGTAGGTCCTGGGCGCACGCTTCCGCTTATACCTAGAGAGTTGGCTTCTGCAGACAAGGGTCCCCATCCCTAACCTGCCCTGGCTCATGGGTCTCCTGCGGAGTCCCATGCTCTCCTCTCTCTCTCCACCACATTGTTTCAATGTCACTACAAACTTTGTCTGCCATCAGTCCTAGAAACTGTAAATTCTCATAGTGAAAGGAGCACTGGACCCGAAGTCACAAGCACACAGTGTTGGGGAAGGGGGATGATAAACTTTGCCCCATGAGCATGCCCTATAGAGTTGCTGTTAATAGCAAACGAGCACTTAATGTGAGTGTAGGCTCTTTGTAAACAATGAAACACTAAGTGGATGTGAGATGAGATTATTGAAAAGCTGTGCTGTCTTTCACTTCTGGATAATTCCATTGAAATGCCAGAATTTTTACATTTGTTTTCTCATTCATTCAATATTCAATAAATATTTTTCAGATACTTGTAGGCAGAATTCTAAGATTACCCTGGAGATTTCTGCCTGCTTGTGTACAGTCAAGCACTAATCTAAGTCAGGTAGTGAAGGGATTTTGCAGGTGCAATGAAGATTCAAAATCAGTTGGCTTTAAGAAAGGGAAATTATTCTTGGTGGGCCTGGCCTAATCAGGTGAACCTTTAAGAGAGACAGGGCTCTTTCTGGTGAGAGAGAACCAAGAATGAGAGGGATTCAATGTGAGGGAGATTCTTCATTGTCAGCTTTGGAAATGGAGGGAATGTGGGCGGTCTCTAGATGTACATAGCTGGAAAGGAAATGTGGACCTCAGTCTTACAAACTCAAAGAAGTGACTTCTGCCAGCAACCTGAATGAGTGTGGAAATAGACTTTCCCCCCAGGGTCTCCAGATGAGAGCATAGCCACCCAACACCTTGATCTAGCCTCATAAGACCCAGAGCAGAGAACCCAGTCATAGACTTCTGACTTACAGAACTGTGAGCCAATAAATGGGTATCATTTAAAACAGCTAAGTTTGTGGAAATTTGTTACAGAGCAATAGAAAACTACTAGTACAATGCTCCTCAAGGCAAGAACTATGACATCTAAAATGTTAGCTCTTCCCAGAGTCAACCCGGTGGCTTCTAGGTACTCAAATAATAAATATCTTGAATTAGTCAGGTGAAAGCATCACACAGTTTGATTTTTCCCCCCAAGCAGTGACAGATTTAGGCTTCTCACAATTTATCACCAAGCCTCAATCAAGACAGACAGGAGGTGCTGGTGACAGGACCAGTGTTTCTGAGCGTCACCTTTGGTCATGAGCTGTGCAAAACCAAATGGAGCAACTGAGGGGACTAGGTCCCTGAACTTGGGCTCTTTATGAGCTGCCCTGGTCAGCTGCTTCTGGTCAGCACCAAAACATCAGTCAGGTTTCTTATCTAATGAGCTTTCTGCTGCTCTATGCTTTCTTCCTTAAGACTTTTCAGGTCTATGAAGTTCAGCAGTTAGGGGACTATATGTGTGCATCTGAGTGTGTGTATGTGTTGTGTGTGTGTGTGTTTGTGTGTGTGTGTGTGCACATTTTCTTTAAGCAAACACATTTTCCCCCTTACTTCTTAGGCTGTTGAATCATGTTTGTCAAAATTTGCACAGCAAAAGGGACTGTAGCCTGAGCTATTATTATACTGCTGCTCTATTTTCATACAACTTGATGCATTTTTTTCTTTCTTACAAGTTCAGTACGCGAAAGCATCAGAATGGACTTTCTCTAATTCCTTCTCACTGAGTTTTTCTCTTATTTCTTGCTGTTCCTCACCTGCTCTATTCACTTTATTTATTAAAATGTTCCTTGAATGGTTTTCCATTGGAGAGAAGGAAAGGAACCAGTTAAAGAGTGGTGAAGCCACCTCATTTTTCTGAAAAATGAAGAAATGAAGGCAGTACATTTAGAAATTTTTCAGTCTCTTGTATTGAAACCTGGGTATTACCTACACCATTTACTCTACGCTCCAGCAAAATGAATACGTGCCTTTCCCTCAGGCATGTCTCTTAGAATAACCTCCCTGTTCCTCAATTTTTCCACCTATAAAAAGAGGCAACAATTGTGCCTACATCATAGTAGTATCAGGATTACTTGTATTTGTCGTGAAGGAAAACAAAATATGCCAACCAAAGTTTTGACACTTTGGTCTAAGTATTATTTTGAGTTAAAGGCAATTGAGAATCAATGATGGGAAAAGAGTTCTCTGCCCTCCCTTTATCTGTCCAAAAGTAGGGCATAAATTTCCCTTTGAGAAAGGTGCCCCCCTGCCCCAACTCTGCTAGGAAGAAAAGAGCAACTCTTATCGCTGAAAACAGGGAGTCAAGACTAAGATGAGTTTGCATAAACAGACCTTACTTAAATAGCCCATATCTTCCATTGGTTTCCCCATATATTTCCTAGTTACTTCCCCCAAATTTATCATTCCTTGAAGCCCAAACCCTCTTTTCTTTGTTGAAAGGGTACCAGGTCTAACCACTTACTTGAGTTTCACTTCTATTCTGTGAACTCTCATAAACATAGATATTAATAAAAATTGTGTGCTCTTTCTCTTGTTAATCCAACTTTTCTTAGTTTAACTCACATACCCCTAGAGAAAGATCCTAAGAAGGTGGAGAAAAATATTTTGCTTCCCAACTGATTAAAAAAAATCTTATCCCAGTGTCTGGCATATGACTAGATAAATTTGGATACCACCATTATCATTTTTCTACCTTTATTTCTTCCATTTTTTTTACAAAACAATTTATTAAATACTATGAGATATATACTTTAGAGGAAATAATAGTTATGTTCAAAAGGTCTTAGAAAAAATCATGTACTATCCAGTTTTTTAAATTAATAGTAGTTATATTCCTTCTCCTTCATCCTGTTGTTAGGCAAGTTTGAATTTATGTAAAGTAAGATGATATCTGTAAAGCTGAAATTTTCCCAAGCATACTGATGTATTTTTCTTTATAACAACCTTAGCATAGATAAATGAAAATATATATACATGAAAAACTAAATCCCTTATGTCCATCACCATATTTTTTTTTTAATTGGGTATAGTTGCTATAAAATAGTACATGTTATAGGAGTACACGATAGTGATTCACAATTTTTAAAGGTTATATTCCATTTATAATTGTTATAAAATATTGACTATATTCCCCATGTTGTACAATATATCACTATAGCTTATTTTATACCTAATAGTTTGTACCTCTTATTCCCCTACCCTTATATTGCCCCTCCCCCCTTCCCTCTTCCCACTGACAACCACTAGTTTGTTTCCTATATCTATGAGTCTGCTGCTTTTTTGTTATATTCACTAGTTTGTTGTATTTTTTAGAGTCCACATATAAATTATATCATACAGTATTCATCTTTCTCTGTCTGATTTATTTCACTTAGCATAATGCCCTCCAAGTCCATCCATGCTGCTGCAAATTATAAGCTCATTCTTTTTCATGGCGGAGTAATATTCCATTGTGTATATATATATATATATATATATATATATATATATATATCACATCTTCTTTATCCATTTATCTGTTGATGGACACTTAGGCTGCTTCCATACCTTGGCTATTGTAAATAATGCTGCTATGAACACTGGGGTGCATGCATCTTTTTGAATTAGCGTTTTGAAGATTTTTGGATATATTATTCCTTCCAATTCAAAAAAGAACCTATCATTCACATTCTGCCTTTTCCACTTAGCCTCCTCTGCTCTGCAGTCCCTGCCCCTCAAGGGCAAAGTCTTCCACCTCTAATTCTGGAGGCATTGATTTGTGCCTTTCCTGAACATTGATTGCATAACATTTTGTATCAGTACTCTTTACTCATATCCTTCTTACTGGGCTATAAGCTTCTTGAGGACAAGACACCTATTTAAAGCATGTGTGTATCTCCCACTATAATTCAGAAACTAGCATACAGATATAGACGCAGGAGAGGACTTTCTCTGGTATGTTTCTCTGCCCTAGAGCCTTCTTTCCTTCTTTGGAGATGTAACCATATTCCCCACCTGAAATGAATCACTGAGTTGTCTTCTTCACCATTCACCTTTCAGAATTGAAAATGATGCTTATTTTAGTTCCTGTTTTTAATGGTATGTCTTATTATTGGGAACAAATCTTTTTCCTAACATTAAAGGCTGTTCAGAATCTGAGCCCACACTTACCTGTGACATAGTTATTTTTTCTTTCACATTACACACATCCCCTTGCTTTTTGTGCAGTTAGAAACATCTGCTGGAAACTCTTCTAAATCATGATGAACACTGCCTTTATTTATGTTATTTCATTAAATCCTAATTTCTATTCATATTTAAAGCCCATGTTGAATCATGCTTCCCAAGGAGCTCATGGTAACTACTTAAGTCTATCTTCTCTCCCTTTCTTGAATTTTTCTAACTTGTAATATTTTTCTATACTATCCAAAGTCGTATTTGATAAAATAAAAATATTGTATGTTTGTATTTTTTAATATATCTGAAGTCTTGGATATTGAACAAATTTTTTAATATTCTAAGGGGCAGACAGATTTTATGTTGGTACTATTGTTTTGTTTCTTTTTTGGCTCCTAGGCAGAAATACTCACAAGGTCAGATACAAAGTGAGAATTCATAAATACTTGGTTTATTTGAATGTAATAGAAATAAATCCTCTTAATGAAGTTATCAGATGCTCACTCTAAGAAAGAATGGAAACAACACAAGGAAAGAAAATACCTTTTAATATTTGGGAGGACAGCTGATGAAATAATGACCTTGACAAAGATGTCAGGTCCTAACCCCTGGAACCTGTAATGTTACCTTAGAAGGAAAAAGGGACTTTGCAGGACTTTGCAGGACTCCTACAGGGTAGGAGTGCTGCACCAGGTAAGGGGCCAGGCCCTTAAGTTAATGAATTTGACATGGAAAGATTACTCTGAATTGTCTGGGTGGGCCCTAAAGGCAATCACAAGGGTCCTTATAAGAAAGAGGATGGGGGGGATTAAACACACAGAAAATGAGAAAGCAATATAAAGACAGAGGCAGAGATTGGAATTATGTGGCCACAAGCCAAAGGATGTCAGCAGCCACCACAAGTTCTCTCTCTGTTTCTCTCTCTCTTTAGTGGGAGCTCAGCCCTGCCTACTCCTTGGTTTTAACCCAGTGAAACGGCGGAACTTCTGGTCTCCCAGGCTGTGAGACAATAAATGTCTGTTCTCCTAAAAGCCACAGTGTCTTTGGTAATTTAAGGTATAAACATGTATATTTTCCCCATGTGTGTTTACACTTTTAATAAAAATGGCATACCATGAATATTATTTTCGTAACATGCTTGTAAATATCCTAAATAACTTCCTGGAATTTCAATTTCTACATGGCATTTATTGTATGGATGACACGATTTATTCAACCCATGTCCAACAGTTACAGGTTTTAAAACCCATTGGCAATTCTTTGTCAGTAAAATTATATAAAATAACAATCATTTTAATGAAATCTTTGTACCCATCCATGACCCTTTTTAAGATAAAAGTTCTAAAAGTAGAATTTCTAGGTTAAAGATATATACAGTTTAGAAAGCTTTTAATATTCATCTGGTATATCCTGGCATCACTTTTATTTTATTACCTAAATTTTATAACTTAAGCATCCCACTGACATGATAGTTTTCAAACTCCCACTCCCATTCCCGATTCGCAGAGTATTTTCCGTGGTCTTTATGTGTGCTATCTTTCCTGCCCTCCTCTCCATCTGGCTACCATGTAGCTGCATGCAACGCCATGACACCACTTTGAGAGGCTCACTCTGCTTTCACTGCAGGTGCCCCTTATGAGTTGGCATTGCTATTTCTAGGATACTGTTTCCAGAAGCTTCCAAAGCTACAATGCTCAGAGTGCCTGATCCATACTGGATTCCATATTGGAGCTCATTGTGTGGAGGGATGAATGCTCCCCCCCACAAGAGCATTGCACCTGTAAACCTGGAGGTCACCCCCAGTTCTGCCTACATCCAGAGACTGTCTCTTTGGTCTGTCAACAGCCTGTCAACTTTTCTGCAACCCATGGGTCCCAAGGTCAATTACAAACCAGACCAGGCCTGTGAACATGAGTGGAGCAGGCTGGATGTGAGCACAGAGAGGTAGTGGGGAGGTGAGACAAAGGCCAGTTGGAGAGGTTATCTGCTTCTCGCCTCCACCCCTGCAATTGTTGACTTGTGGGAATGGGAGCCTGGCGTTGCCAGAGTTCTCAAAAGGTGTCTGAAGTCTATATCTCTATGTAAAACACCTATATTCATGAGCATTGACAAGTTATACAACATATTTTCATACAGAAGGGCAAAAAGAACACATCGGCCACTGAATCCAGCTCAGCCCTCCAGGGTAGGAGTGCTGCACCCAGTAAGAGGCCAGGCCCTTCCGCCCATGGGCTTCCCCTCCCCCTCCCCCTCCCCCTAAGTTATCTCCCTAAAGACCTCTTTTTCAGTTCCTTGGAACTAAATCTCCCACCATCTCTATGGAGCAGGGCCTTTCTTTACTTTTGCATAACCCCAAATTTCTTTGTGGTACTTTACAGGGACTTTTCCCTCTCCCATGCCCACAGTCCCCCAAATCAGGAAGCAGCTGCCTTAAAACCCAAATTCAAGGCATGGATGCATGTTAAATACATAGAAGTTCAAAACTTTTCTGGCTTTTACTTTCTAAGACTCCAGAGCTATTGGCATCAAGTTTCATATAGAAGGTAAGCCCTGTGCTTCTCTTTCTTCTAAACTCTCCTAGGGAAGAAGCAGACTCTTCCCATAACAGGCACTCGCCTTTCCTGTTGCACATACTGCAGTGTAAGCACCTTAAAGTGAGGTCCCTCATTCAGCATTTCACCAGCGCGCTTTACAGGTGCTCATCTTCTTTCCCGCCCCTGCCCCCCACCTCTGCCCATTATCCTCAACCACAGCAAACTGCATTGTGTCTCCTGTGGCTCTGCTCATTTTGAGCTCCAAGGAGGCTCACCTGTAATGTAGTTAGTGAAGGGCTACATTTCTTCCGTAGCCCTTTTGTTTTAAACTTTTGCCTTAGGAAAGAACATTGATATTTGTTTAAATCATTTCTAAGAAAGTTTCACACCTGGAGGAAAAGTAAGTGTAATGGAACATAAAACTTCCAGAATGCACTCCTTCTTAGCTGCTATCCTAAAGTATTTGATAGCTGGAGCCTCCAAATTCCTGAATTGCTTAACTTCCTTTATTGTCCTTAAACACACCCAAAATGTTTAGAGGAAAGCTCTTGAAAGCATCAAAAGAAGTTGGCTCTATTCCACTTTCAGTGATCTTGAAAATCGAATTTAGTGAGGAGCCCTTAACTTCTCCCCTCCTTTATTCTCTGCATCCAGTTGGTATCCATGTCTTGAGTATAACTTTTTATTATTACTATTTCTCTCTCTTCTCTCTTCTTTGTTCCTGCTGCTACTGCCTTGGTCCTGTCCTGGGTCGGTTCTCATAGGTCCCCACAATCACCTCTTCCTCCCTGACAGGTCGTTATCAGCTTCAATCCCATATTCTCATGGCCACATAAGCCTGATCATGTCAGCCCTGATGAGCACATTTCCTTGGAGCCTCATGGCCTTTGGGGTAAAGACCAACCCAGGAACTCTGTGATGGTGCTCTGGCTCCATTTTAAGGCCCACCTCTTGCCTTCCCCCAGTGTTACCCCCTCTCCAGAATAATTAGATATCCTCAAGGAATTAGAAGTAAGATGACTCTCTGAGAGTTAAGCTATAAGTCAAAACAAAAGAGATGAAGACAGAAATCTTCCAAGTCACCATAAGGAAAGGGACTGGGTCACCAGCTGGTGAGCTTCATCTGTAAAATACTTGAATGTAGCACATTGAGAACACATGGAAAACAATGGTCAATCAGAGGACAGTTGGTCACTCAATTTAAAAAATAAAAATAAACATAGGCTTATAGAGGTAAACTAGCTCATAGCTAAATGGACTTCTAAATGCTCTAGTTTTGCCATCAGCAAATACATTTCTATCGTGATCCTAACTGAATCAAGCTGTCTTAGCCCAGAGATATTAACTTGGACTGCCAGTGCTCTCAGCCAGGGGCGATTCAGATCCCCTAGGGGACATTGCTTTGGGTCACATCCTCCTTTGTTCTGAGGAACTAAATGACTCTTAAGAATGAGTCTTCTATTCAATGTCAAAGGTTCAAACCAAGTGTATGAAATTCTAGGGCTGCCTTAACAAAACGCCACCAAAGTGTTGGGCTAAAACAACAGAAATTGATCCCCTCACAAGTATGGAGGACAGAAAACTGAAATCAAGGTGTCAACAGGGTTGGTTTCTTCTGGAGGCTCCGAGGGAGAATCTGTTCCATGTCTCTCTCTTAGCTTGTGGAGCCTGCCAGCACCCTTGGCATTCCCTGGCTTGAGGCTGCTGGTCCCCGTCTCTGCCTCTGTCTTCACATGGTCTTCCCCTTGTGTCCCTGTCTCTCAAATCTCCCCCCTTTCTCTTTGAAGGACACTTGTCACTGGATTTAGGGCCCATCCTAAAACAGGATGATCTCATCTTGAGATCCTAAATTACACCCACAAAGACCCTATTTCCAAACAAAATCACATTCACAGGTATGGATGTCAGCCCATGGACTTCTCTTTTGTGGGGGGACACTAAATAGTCCACCACACAGAGTGAAATGGTTGTATCCCCAGGAAGCCAGGGTAGCTCTTCCCTTCCTGCATGATTTGGTTCTCCAAGGTCATAATCTGTACCCATAGAACATGAATCATTCATGACGAACACACTCTCTAAGAGTAAAGCTTTTGAACAAATGTGTAGATAGAGAAAATGAGCCCCAATTAAGCTCCCTTTTGTGATAAACCTCTTAGAAAAGAATTAACTCTAATCTTCAGTGAAAAGTATTGTAAAATCAAGATTGGAGGGGAAGATGGTGCTTGAAATGGCCTGGGTCCCCTTTAAGGGAATGAAGAGAGGCAGAGTTTACTGTGATTGTGATAGGCTTTTAGCTACACAAGGAGTCAGGGTCAGAGGATTAAGTGAAACCAACAAAACTGTGACCAACTGTGGTCTTGCCTTGGAGAGACTTTGTGAATTATCAACAGCCTGGGAGATGGAAATGGTCTCTTTTCATTCAGGATACCTTCAGAGTTTGTGTGAACCAGACTCTCTCTGGTCTCTCTCTTTTTCTTTTTCCATCACACTTTCAATTTTATTCTTTTGTTGTTAGAGTTTTGAGGAAAGGGTAAAAGATTACGCCTTTGGTTGGCACTGGTGACAAGAATTCTCTCTGGTTAAGCTTAGAAATTAGCACATAATTAATTTTATTATAAAAGCAATGATAATGTTCACCAGATCTTTGCACGGCTTCTCTACCCATCAAGCAGGGCTTGGCTCAAAGGTCACTTCTTCACAGAACCCATTCCTCTATCTGAAGCATCCTCCCCACCTCCCTCCGCCCATGCTGAACCACTGCCTACTAACATTGTCGCTCTCTGTCCCCTGCTTTATCTTTCTTCATGGCAATAGTGATGTTTCATTGAAGATATATCGCTTTGGTTGAGACTTGTTTCCTTTGTACATTACAAGCTCCAAGAAGGTAGGGCCTTTGATCATCTTGTATGCCCGAGTCCTAGAACAGTGCCTGACACATAAGGGCCATCAATCAATATTTGTTGAGTGGATGAAGGAGTGCACGTGTGAATTCCTTTGCTGGGTGCCATTTGTACTGATTTATTTCCTTCTGGGAACAATACTCCAACACGGATGCTGAAGTGAGTCAGAGTAGTTCCCTGATGAGAAGCATAGCAGTTCAGAAGTTAGAGAGGCAGTACGAGACACTTGTCTATGCAGGCTTTGGGTACCAACACCTCTCTGTCAGTTTCCATGTGGGTGCTGGGCCTCTGTTTCCTCATCTGTAAAATGGCATGATAATGGTACCTGCCTTGTAGGGTTTTTATTATGACAATTTAATGGCATTGCCTTCAGTGGGAACAGAGTCTGGCACATTATAGGCAATCAATAAATACTAGCTAGTATGGTGCCGCTTTTTCAGATGAGAAAACCAGACTTAGAGTAAGGTAGCTTGAGTAGGAAGACAGAGGTGCTAGGTGGCAGAAGCAGAAGCTGAACCCAGATCTGGCTTCCTCTGGAGTCTGAGTCAGGTCTTGGCCACAGCATTAATTTGCTTGATGCATTTGGGGTGGACTTGTAAGAAACTAGGCTGCTCTCAAGGGAGTGCTATAGCAGTCTGAAGGATGGATCATTCAGTGCTACAAAGGACATTGCTACCAGTGGTTCACCACAGCGGTCAATATGGGGAACCAGTCTTGGCCAATGTGGGGAAATATACTCACGGCCCTGCAAGACAAAATCCGATGGCTTTCATTTTGAGTTCTCAGAGATGGTGATACAACAGGAGCAGACCAACCTGTGCCAATTTACCAATAAGCAAGTTTCATCAGACCCACTTCAAAGGATGTAAGGATAGTTTAGGTCAAGCCGTAGTTTTGCATGATAAAAAGCAGAAGTCAGCTAGATGACTGACTGCACAGCCAACCCTACTCAGCTACAACTGCTGTAGACCCAGGTTCCTTCCTTACCTTTAGCACAACATGTGTGTATCTGATAAGGCCCTTTGTGCACCTCCTTCTTGCTCCTTAATCTATGCATCAGCTGAGTCCACGTATAATTCAAAATATAGATAATTATTCTATCTCTTCAACCTTATCCTATCTTCCTAGCTATGTTTTGTTTCACCAACAATTATTGTAATTTTTATTGGAGCACAAACCAGTTGCCCAGTTTTGGAACATGCTTAGACCTATGCTGGAAATAAGGCATGATGTTTTAAGTTGTTTCATTGGACCATGTACAATGCAATTGCGATTCAGAACTAAGAATTCTGAGCCTCATAAAGGTACTGCATTTATAAGATATCCAAAGCTTAAGGACATCTGGAATATTGCCATCAATGTCTTGAAATCCAAGCTAAAGTGCTGGATCCTTTTCATCTGTTAACCTTCCTTTCTTATGTGTGGCTTGTAGAAATAAAATCTATTAAAGACAATTGACCAGCTACTTAGCTATGACAGAAGGAGATAAAAATAATGTGCTTACATATTTATTTACTCAGCTAATCTCCAGCAGTGCTGAAAGTACCAAACTGAAAAATATACCACTTTCTTCTCATGGGTGACACAATTAAATAACTGCTCTAAGACAAAGCAGTAATAATAATTTGAATGTGTCAGTTTCCCAATGTTGATTTTCTGATATTCTACAGAAACATTCACGGATTTCTAAGCTGATTTATGTTTATTTGATTTCTTTCTGTCTTTAGGGTCTCCAGAGAATATTCACATAGTTTTCTTATGAACTTTGTTCACTATAAAAAGAATCACTCATTTCTTTCTACCCTGGTTGTTGGGAATTAATATTATACTCTAAAACACAGTGAAATCCCATGTTAATAAAACATCAGTTTTACATCTTCTCTAACTTACACTTTTTCCCCATACATATCACATGCCCTATGCTACAAGTATCTTAAATTACTATAACTTGCACTCTACTTAGAAGAATTTGTTTTTAAAAAATCCAGTAAATTACATACTACCACATTAGTGCTGTATTAGTATCGTGCTGTGCCTTAGAGAATATGACAGACAAAAGTTCTTAGGCGAATTCCTACTGATCCTATACCCTTGAGAGTATAGTGCCCTCTTCTAGTAAGTTCATAGTCAGGGCCTCCTGTATCAAGTGTTAAATGCTTAACATATTTAGAAAGACCTCCTGGGCTGACGCCCAAACCAATGGTGAACACTAAGCTGGGCGAATCTCTCCTGTTAGAAAGACATTTAGTTGCCAGGAATGAGAAAATCCATACTGACTACTGAATTCTGCTCTTTTGATGTTTTGTTATTGTTGATGGCCAAGTGCAGGAAGGTGCCATTTATTAATTTCCTTCAATCTCTTTCCCAGGATCTGTAGTATGTTCCACTTGGTCAGGAGACTGCTGGCTCAGATGAATATTTTGTGGGCTAGATTGTACTAGGAAGCAGGTGTCCATCTAGAATAACGTTTGACCAAATATTTGGGTACTGTGGCCTGGCCAAGTAGATACATAAAATATACCATCACAGGTGCCTGCCACCTCTCTAGTGAAAGCACTTTAGACTGGACCATTGATTGTACCATACCTCACCTGCATGTGTGGTCAACACGAACTATACCCATTGGGTGGACCCTGGGAGAAAGGGCTCAACCTGCACATCCCAAGGGCTGCGTGCTGGGCCTTTGCTGCTCTAGTCAGAGCAACATGTCTGACCGGACAGAGGGAAGAAATCAGAAGATGGCAGTGAACCTAACACGAAAGTTGGAAGAGAAGAGGGGAAATAGCAGCTAGAGAGACGTACGACAATGTACCCCTAACAGGAGGTGGGTGGGGAAAGGGGAGAATAGGGTTTAAAGTGGAGAGAAGAAACATACTGTAACATATGAATCTCACTGATATAATCTTGAGTGAAAGAAGCTGGAAGCAAAAGCTATATGCTAAAAGATTCCATTCCTATCAAATAAACACAGGCAAAATCCATCTATGGTGTGAGGAGTCCGGATGGTGGCTACCCAGGGGCGTTTTAGGGTGATGGTTATGTTCTTTTCTTGAGCTGATTGCTGGATACATGAGTAGGTTCTGTTAGAAAAACTCCAGCTGTATTTATGATGTATACACTTATCTGTATGTATGTTGTGCATGAATAAAAATATAAATTAAAATAACACAAGTGGCAAGCAAATGAGAGTGAGGGTGGGAAAAAAGGAGAGAAATATGAAGGCAGAAGCACTGAATATATTGTCAAATCATAGGCCAGTCACACCACTGGTTTTTTTCTACTCTACAATATTTTAATACTAATTATGCAAACATTACAGATCTACTATTTTTAGTTAAGGAAATGAGGAGACTTTGAAAAAGACTGACATTATCCATTTTTGACAGTCAATTAGGTAACAGGACCAGAGGATGCAAGAGGTCCTGAACTAAAAAAAGTTCTGGCTTTCAGCCACCAGCAAACCAAAGGCCTGTTCTGAGACAAATGAATAAATGCCTCACCAAATTCCAGAAGAACTCAGCTAAATAGGTAGATTTCTTTTATGTGCAAAAATGGAATACTTCCACATGAGCAGAAGCACTATGCTAGCAAGAATAAAAAATGTATGGAGCTCTTCATCAACACTCTTCATGGTGACAATCTTTGGTGCCTCTTGGGGTTGACCAGATGACCCCAAAGCTCTTTTCTGCTCCTTATGTTCTGGAATTGCTCCATTCTACCCTAAGGTATGAAATATCAAACCAAATCATGACTATAATACAGTTTTATAACTTTGTTCTTTTCTTCCATTCTTAGCTTCTCCTTTAACAAGGAAAACAGAGACCTCAGTGCTCATAAGCAAATCACTGTTTTGTTTGGTCTCAAGTCAAATGGTAGGCCTCCAAGGAAAACTCCCTTTTAGCATTTTCCAATTAGAAAGTGCTGCACACTGCACTAAGAAACCATGTTCTTTCCCACTTTCCATTTACTTTTATTGCCATTATTTATCTGAGAGGATCATATTTCAAGAAAGACTCTTTTCCTAACCAAAGGGAAAAAATGAATTTTTTCTTAAAAAAAAAAAAATCCAGCAAACGAAGATCTAGTAGGATGTCTATCATTTTCGACCCATGATATTTTTTAAGGAGTTTTGAATAAGTGGATATTAGGAAGAGTGGTCGCTTATAAAAGCAGCTTGCTGGATAAAGACTTACTTGGAAAGGCTTTTAAAAAGTGCATTATTTACCCACTGGAGCTGTCAGGTTACCATGTTTACTCAAGGGAAGGCAGATTTTCTTTTTTTTTTAAATCTGGCCTAAGCTTTTCTTACAACAGGCTATTGACCGGAATCAATGCAGAGAGTGGCTTAAAAAGACACAGGACAGCCTGGCCTCACGGATATCTAAATAAATTGTCAGCCCAAGGTCACACCATTTATCAGTATCAGAAGCTATTCTTGGGTTGTTTATATCGAATGTGAACTGCTGGAGGCCCAAAATATAGATACAAATATATCTTTGGGATGAGAAGCCACTCCAAGTAGCTCCCTGAATCCATCAGGTTTCCCTCTAATACTTAAAGAAACAGGAGCACATTTGAATGCTCTGCGCCATCAGTTTTGATTATCAAAACTATTTGTAATTGCAATTTTTTTAATGTAACTGATTGCTCATATAATTTAAGTACAATTGAATATGAAATAAAATCAGTCTGTTCTCTTTTCTTTCTCAGTCGGGCAGACCCTACTGTAGTCTGTGATCTGCTCTTCTGTCAGAAGTGTCCAGAAAATGTTCCAGAGAGCTCACATGCAGCTTTTGACCTTGTTCCTTTGTGGGTGTACCAGTCAGTTACTAGTGCACCATAAGCCTGGTTAAGCTGTGTAACAAACAAGCCCACAGTCTCAGTGGCTTGATACCACCAAGGTTTATTTCTCAGTCAGGCAAAATCCACCATGGCTTTGGGAAACTCCTCAAGGCAACTGTCCCCCATGCAGTAAACTGACAATCCAAATTGCTTCCATCCTGAGGCCTGACCATGTCAACACAAGGCCTCTTCCATAGCTGCTACAATGGGTGGTCAGAGGGACACAGCACTTGTCTTGTAATCCATTGAGCAGGACAAGTCCACATTCGTCCAGCAACTTGGAAATGTCAGGAAAGGAGAAGTGCCATGTGGCTGGAAGGACAGGAAAGCAGAATGAAGATGGATCCCTAGAAGTCTTACCACAGTGAGGAAAAGGAAACAATCTAATTATTCACCTTTAGATAGGAAGTTGTGTGTATTTGTGTGTGTGTGTGTGTGTGTGTGTGTGTGTGCACGTGTGTGATAGTGAGACAGAGAGAGAAGGAGAGAGAGAGAGTTTCAGAGAGATGAATTGTATAAAGAGGGCAGTGTGATGGTGGTAGGTATTCTTCTGATCTGAAAATGAATTTTAAGTGGTCTTGTGTCTGGGTAATGCGTAAAGGTTGACCATGAGGATGTGTGAGTAGTGTAACTAGAACACAGAAAGTAGCCGATTTAGATGTTTCTATTCTTACTGTTTTTGTTCATTGATTGAATATGAGGTTTGCAAAGATATTTAAAACTAGAACTCTTTTGATGAGAAACCAGATTTATATAGGTAGAGGAAAACAGTATCCAAGAAGCCTCTCCCATATAATTCTAAAACTGAGGACAATTTTCTCAGGAAAGCTGTGGTAATGTCTGGGGACCTTTTTCACTGTCATAACTGGGAGTGGGGTGTTACTGGCATCACTGACAAGTCACAGGACAGCTCTACCAACACAGAATAATCCAGCTCACAATGTCCATAGTGTTAAGGTTGAGAACCCTTAACCTTAAGTTCAAGGCTGTGAACTTAAGTGTCTCATTGTAGGCAGACTCTTTGTGGTTTAAGTTTTTGCATTTCTTAAGCAGACAACTTATTTTCATCCCTCATATATTTAAAGATTTATAAATAAAAAATTACAGACATTGGGTCCCACAGAAGCAGAATTCCCATACACCTAAAACATAAACTTTAAGAGGTGCTGGTGATGTCACTTATTCATTAGACAAACTTGCAGGCATCCCCCGAACACCTGCCATGCTCTAAGCACCTTAGGCACAAGCCACATGGAGATGAGCAAGACACAGCAACCACACCCAGGGACCAAGAATGAAACAAACACATCCACAGATAATGCAATCATGCTTGGTGGATATTATGGGGTAGGTTCATCCCAAGAGCCATGATCACTTCACTAAGGTATGAGTGTGTGTCTGTGTGTATAAAGTGTACACACATACATAAATGAAAACCAACACACTCACCCAATTATTTCAGTATATCCACACACCACAAAATACATATTAATGTGCAGTGAAATTATAGTCTTTGATTTCTTTGTGGCTTTAGGGAGACCTTCTTTTATTCACAGCATAGAACCCATGGGGTTTATGTGGAGGCTCTGAGCGTGGAGTGGCCCAATCAAACACTTAATACACTATCACATTACAAAGAGGCACCATGCTGAGAACCACTTGAGTTATAAAACAATACAAGCAGACTTCCCAAAACATGGAGTGTGTGCCATGTTTTTATTTTTTATTATTTTTAATTTTTTTTATTTTTAATTTTTTTTTTGCTGTATGCGGGCCTCTCACTGCTGTGGCCTCTCCCGCTGCGGAGCACAGACTCCGGACGCGCAGGCTCAGCGGCCATGGCTCACGGGCCCAGCCGCTCCGCGGCACGTGGGATCTTCCCAGACCGGGGCACGAACCCGTGTCCCCTGCATCGGCAGGCGGACTCTCAACCACTGCACCACCAGGGAAGCCCTGTGCCATGTCTTTAGATTTATACAATAAACACTTCTTCAGTACCTACTGTGTGCAAAAGACAGAGGATAATATTATGAAATAGAAAGGGGAAAGGCATATACAGCACTGTGTGTGACCTCAAAGAAGAGATGGCAGACACGCACTGAGAAAGAAGAATGCAGGGAGGGAGAGAGTAGAGGAGGGGGAGCCGGCAGGCTGAGCCCACTGAGGACTGAGTGGTGGAAATTCTGACCTGGGGCTCTACTGGTGTTTGTTTATTTGTACTGTCCACACTTAACCTTGACTATCTTGTTCAGCACTGTACTCCCCGCTTCTGGAACGGTGCTTGGCATGTAGTAAGTGCTCAGTAAACACTGGTGGGGTGAAGAAATGGATGGATCTCAGTCTAAGGAGGTGAGCAACTTCACAGGCCTGGGAGACGTGCACATAGCAGGGGGGAGAGGCAGATCCTAAGTAACGGCTACCCTTGTGGATGGAGTGAACTGTCCACCTGTTGCTTCATGGATGGCGGGGTGGGGGCAAAGTAAGGAAGCAGCAATGACTTTCATGAGTCCAGAGGTCTTAAAAGACTGGAGTCCAGAGAGGATGGAAGCGGACTGGGGGGTTTGAGAAGGATCATACAGTGATCATACAGTGATCAAGGATCATACAGTGACCTACTTGGATTTAGACTGTAGGTCTCAGTTCTGATGAAGCTCAAGAGCATAAGTAAACTGTGACTGTCTTCGGATGACAGTCCCTGATGTCTCTCCAACCTCCCCAGACCCCAATGAATTCAGAGCAGGAATTTGAATCCGGCTTTGCAATACCCAAGTATGTGGTTCACCCTCAGGAAAAAGATATTCGTGTAAAACTGCTTTAACTGGAGTGCTAAATCTGTTATAAAAATGCTTAAGAAGTTTTTTTGTGAAATGTAGACACAGAGTTCCACTGTGATAGCCCCCAAATGGGTATAGGGACCACTGACCCTGTGAAGCAGAAACATCACGTTTTTGTTGTTGTTGTTGTTGTTGTTGTTGTTTTTGCGGTACGCGGGCCTCTCACTGCTGTGGCCTCTCCCACTGCGGAGCACAGGCTCCGGACGCGCAGGCTCAGCGGCCATGGCTCACGCGCCCAGCCGCTCTGCCGTACGTGGGATATTCCCAGGCCGGGGCACGAACCCGTGTCCCCTGCATCGGCAGGCGGACTCTCAACCACTGCACCACCAGGGAAGCCCCATCACATATTTTTTGGTTTAAGATGTATTTCACACTGCATAAGTTCACTCTTTTAAAGGATCCAATTCAGCAGTTTTTAGTATATATTCAAAGTTGGGCTACCATCACAACTATCTAATTCTAGAATATTTTTGTTCCAGAAAGCAACCCATACCAGTCAGTAGTCACACCCCATTCTCCCCTCCCCCAAGCCCCTGGAACCCTTTCATTTATTTTCTGTGTCTATAGATTTGCTTATTCTGGACATGTCATGTAAATGGTATCATACAATACGTGGTCTTTTTGCCTGGCTTATTTCATTTGGCTTAATATTTCTAAGGTTTATCCATGTTGTAGCATACATCGGTACTCCATTCCTTTTCATTGTCAAATAATATGCCATGGCATAGATGTACACTGCTATGGACTGGTTGTTTCCCCCAAATTCATATGTTGAAGTTCTAACCCCCAGTACCTTTGAATGTCATTGTATTTGGAGATAAGGTCTTTAAAGAGATAATGAAGTTAAAAGGAGATCTTTATTTTGGGCTGTAATTCCATATGACTTGTGTCCTTATAAGAGGAGGAAATTTGGACACAGACATGTACATGTACAAAGGAGAGACCATGTGGAGGACACAGGGAGAAGGCGGCTGTCTGCAAGTCTAGGAGAGAGGCCTGCGAAGAAACTAAACCTACCAACACCTTCATCTTGGACTTTTGGCCTCCACAACTGGAAGAAAATCAATTTCTGTTTAAGCCACTCAGTTTGTGGAATTTTGCTATGGTAGCTCTAACAAACGTACGCAACTACATTTTGTTATCCATTCATTAACTGACGGACATTTGGAAATCAGATGATTTTATCAGGCATATTCCATCTGGCTCTGACATGCCAGGTCCATTTCACTGTGTCCTGGGGGCTCTGGAAGCCCCCTCTGTCAAGCTCCGTCTGTAGGAGTTCGTGGGGTACAAGTACCAGCATGGCGGACTGGTTTCTAATCCAGGATGAAGGTTCACAGGCACACATCCTGCATAGCTGTGAGGATGGATACTGAGATTACAGGGCCCTGGATATGTCCACTTGCACAAAAGCATTTCTCTCACTGCCTTGGCAAGGTACCACCTACATTCTTGCCTGGCTGTATTAACTCCAGAGGAAGGTTCTGATGGAGAGTAACGCCTGAGGTATATGGTTTTACAGAAGGCCTCCATGAAAATGTATGTTCTCATTTGCAACAGGACTGAGTGCTGGATGGGCTCCTGGTCTCTTCCCAGCACAGATTACAGTCAAGCTGATGACCGTGTGGGAAGGCCTGGCCAGTCTGGCCAAAGTGGGATCAGACAGAGAATTGATCTTGGGAAAGGTATGACATATGGAGGCAGAGACTCAGGCTCAGGGCAATGGAATTGGGCACAGGAGGCTCTGTGTAGAGGAAGGCAGACAGGTCAGCTCAGACTGGCCAGGAGTGCAGAGCAAGAAACTTCAACACAATGTCCCGTTCTCACCTATAACTTTATAACCCACATTTGCACATTTATAACCGGCTTACTATATCAATCAACATGCAAGAATATACCTATATATGAACGTAAGTAATAAAGTGTATTATGCTCACTTTCAATCTAAAGAGAGATTGGGGGTAAAAAGGCATCAGGATTGTAAAGGAATTTTCTCCCATTTCTTTGACTTGATATACAAACCAAGTTCCCCAGACTTAAACATCGATGATGACAGCTGCATACTTCCTTATATTGTTCAATTTCTCTTATTGGGAGGCTCCCCCAGGTAGCCGAGTAATGGAGAAAGTGGAAGTCTCTATGTTGGGCGGTAGCTCTTTGCTTATTGGCAGGTCAGCCTAGACTTAGTATCACAAGGAAGGTAAAAGGTGCCAGGGAACAGGGGAGGTGACCAATCGCACTGTTAGCATTTTTTGTGTGAGGGTAGAACTCACACAAGCACAGCTTCTTGTGTGCTTCCACCCCAGCCATCCTTTCATGGGATCTTGGATTCTCAGGGCTGTTTGTGTAATTGCTTCTTGTAAATGAGCTCCTACTCTCTGCAGCACTTTACAGTAAACCACTTTCCTTCCCCATCTGGTATCCAGTTGTTTTAACCGGGTTTCCAGGATTTGCATCAGTCATTTACAAGAACCTTTTTAACCTTCACAAAATGAAATAATTGAAGTCTATCCTTTCAACTTCACATTTGTTTGAGAAAGGCTTTGAAATCAAGGGATGGAGAGCCTGAAAGATGGATGCGATTAAAAGGAAAGGGCCCGGCTCTTCTGCCTCTGAGATGCTCAGAAACGCTGCCTTTGAGGTGAGGAGTCCAGAGGCTGGAATGGGTTATCACCTCTGCTATGGGCTCATCTGCATGGAAAAAACGCTTGCCATGGTGAAATAGAGAGCCTCATAAGCTGGGAAGAGAAGTGCCCTTCCTATGACCCGGGTCTAGAAATCCTCTTGGTATAAATTGGTGTCTCCCTGCCCATGCTCTGCATTACTCACCCTTCTCTCCCTCCTGCTTTAGCCGTGAGTTCCCTGCCTTGTTCAGAGGGAAAGGAAAATGAAATGAAAAGAAATGAATGAAAAGAAATCCAAATGTGCACACTGTGTTACTTCTCTACCACAATGTAGGTGGAATGGAATTGGGACCCCTGGATAAAATGGGTGTATTGTACCTACATTCTCCGAGCAGTCCAGAATATAAAAGACGTTAGCCGCAGATAAGAATATAGTTCAAAAGTGTTCAGCACTTTGACTCTCTGACCAACTCTTTTCTTTCTCATTTCTAGTCCTAATCACAAAAGAGGACATAGAAGGCTCTAGAGGCTTAGGTAAAGAGAAGCTTTAACCAGAAATAAACTCTCCACCTTTCCTGAGAAAGCTTTGTCCGAGGTGCCTGTTACTTCAATCTTAATCCTATGATAACCTGCTAGCCCTTTGGGCAGTAGCTGAAATTCATTCCTGACTCAAAAAAACCACAGTTTAATTGGGTTATTCTGATTAATAATTTTCATATTCCCCTGAATAATTTAGTCTGAAAGTGATTCTTTTTAATTTATTAAAAGGCCTTCATGACAGTTTCAAACACTTTCCCAAGGAAAGTTTCCCATTCTCCCATCTTCTCGTCTTTCACTTTCTCACCCCTGATTGTTGATGAGAACTCTGTCTTTTGGATGAAAGCGTGGAAGATATTCACGAGAAAAAGAACAATCTATGGAATCTGAATAAATCTGGATCCTTACAGCTCATCTCAACCAGGCTAGGCGTCCAAAAGATCCCTGCAAGTCTCAATGAGGAAACGGATGGGGTTACTTGAGTACCAGTGGGAACACACACCCAACTGCCGGAGAGCTGAGCAGTGATGCAGTTATGTACTCTGTCCTTTGAGAAAGAGAGAACGATAACCATGCTGCCCAGGAAGGCTTCCTAAACGTCCACCCTGCACACACTTCCCTCCTTGTAACAGTCGCTTCTCTACTGTTCTCTCCCGCTACATCTTCCCAGCCCTCTGCTCTCCCCACCTCCTGGATAGCTCTCCTTACTGACCAGTCCCCTCACACTGCCCGTCCTCTTATTTCTTACTAGAAGTGACTTGGTGAGCTCCGCAGCAGCCCCTCCCCACTTCTCATGGCAAAGGTCTGGTAGCTGGTCCAGACCCTACCCCCTTAGAAGGCTATAGGCTAAGGATAATGATGCAGATACTTGTAACTGCATATTCTCTGACTCAGCGGGAGTAGGACCAAGGTAAAGGTCTTTCCATTCTGCGGGGGATGTAGCCCTGGGGGCTGTTCCCAGAGCTTTCAGGGAACATCTGGTCATGTCCTCCCATAATTGAGACCTTAGTTCTGAGCTGCCCCTGGAGGTTGCCCAGTGCCTTAATGCTGGTTAACTGCATTCTCTTAGGTGAGAGAGGAGGACAGGCTTCCTAGAAAACCTTGGTTTTCAATTTGTTTCTTGGTTCTCAATGTCTTTATTTTATTTATTTTCCTGGCCTCTTTAAACCACACAAGAAAGTATATCTTGTACCCAAAGAGACACTTCAGGATGCAAAATGTTGATAGGTCTGAGTGAGAGTTTTTATTGTTGTTTTCTGTTAACATAATCAAATAATATTTCACTTGCAGTATTTCCTAATAGTGTTTCCTAAACCAAGAAGGCAGAGACTGGTTCTTGAGTTTGAAAACATGGCCATCCATGGATGGGGTCACCCTGCAGGATTTTATTCTGAAGAAAACATAGGATTCGTGGAGGAGGTGGATACTATTATTGAAGCCAAGATGGAAAAGATCCACCCAAGAGGACTGGGCCCCCTTAAGCTCTCTGCCACGGGCATTGAATTTCACCCGTACGTGCTGCTGATTCTCAGACTAATCTGTGATGTTGGCAGTGCAGTTCTGGAGAAAGAGTATGCTGCTTTCATCAGCTCGCTCAAGAGGTCTATCAACACTACGGCACCAAAGAGCTTCATTAGTTCTCAGTGTGACACACATCATCAGAAGGTGGCATCCAAGAAAACTAGTAATAGCACTGATGGCAAAGGCTGGTTTAGAAAAACTTTCTGTCTAAGGAACGTTTGTGATTCCACAGTATATTCATCTGGCAGTTTTATGGGATGTGATGTCTTTATTCCGCCGAGCACCAAGTGTGTTATAGCCGCTCACTTATTTGAGGAAACTGCTTTCTGTGGGGATGTTTGGCGGCTTGCTGGCTGGGGCACCTTCCTGTGTTAGCATGGGCACTGTTCCCCTTTAAGCAGGGAATAGATCCGACATGAATCGGAGCCTGTGCTGAAGCCCATGTCCAGTGTAAGCAGAGCAGGCATGGATTCTGACTGCCTGGCGTTTCCAAGTCAACGTTTCGCTGAGAAATATTAAGTGTAACTGAATATTACAGGGCACACACTGTTCCTGCTATATTTCCAGGGCGTCTGATCAATGGGAAAAATGAGAAGTAGAAATAAACAGAAAGGACAGAGAACTGAGCAGGCAATTGGGCTCAAAGGAAAACTGAGTAAAGCAGAGGAAATCATTTTCCAAGTAAATACAGATAAACTGGGGAAAGAAAGGCCGATGCTCTGCAGAGAAGAAATGTCTGACTGTCCTTCTCTGGGTCCAGGTCAAGCCAGGGAGTGTGGAGGGGCCGTGTTGATCACTTCCCTCTGGGGCCTGGTCTCTCAATAAGTCCTGCTGTCAGAGGCAATGCCAGGAACAGGCGAGATGCAGAGCAGTCAGGGCAAGGAGGTCCAACCTCCTGGAGAAAACAACCCAGCAGAACGGGAGCCGATGGATGGCAGCCAGCAAGCCGGGCAGCTGTGCAGCCCTGCAGGATTTTACTTGGAGAAAACATGGGGTTCATGGAGGAATTGAAGGCTTTCATTGAAGCAAACATGAAGGAGTTCCACCCAAGAGGTTTGGGTCCCCTCGGGGACTCGGCCGTTGAAACCAATGGTTTCTGCCTTGGGAGATTAACCTACATTAGCTCCCGGAAGTAATGGCCCAGAATGGCATGGGAGGTAGGCTGCATCAGGATGCCCGCTCTGGAGAGCAGGGTCCTCCTGGGTTGCGGGGATGCCCTGTGCACTGTAGGATGTTGCACAGCGCCACTGACCTCTATTCACGGGATGCTGGTCCCCTCCCTGCCGCTGGGACAACAAAAATATCTTCAGATGTTATCAGTTGTCTCCTGGGGACCACAGTCACTCCCTGGTTGAGAACCACTGTGATAGAGGAAGAAATAAGACCCAGAAAGCCAATGTGGCACATCTGGGTTTGCATGAGAAATCAGTGCAAAGCCAGATCTGGAACCCACTAAGCAAAGAGCTTTGAAGGCGTCCTGGCCTTTTCTATGCCTGCAGTGTCAAAAGAAGCAGGACAACCGTGGAGAGTTGGGTTCTGGGTTCAAACCTGGACTCTGTGCTTAACTTACTATCTATGTGAGCACAGCTATATTCCCCCGTTTCATTGTGTCTCAGTGTCTTCATCTGTTGAGCGGCTTTGATGATATAACAACACCCACCTTATAGGCTAATAGGCAAGTGAACTAAGAAAGGCCAGGCAGAGAGTGCAGTACAGCGCTGCTACGTGGTAAGTTCTCAATAGTGGCTATAGCCTTGGCCCTTCTCCGCCATGTACTGAATACTCTGATAAACCACTTTAGTTTCCTTCACTTCTGTGGTTCCCTCTGCCTGGAATACCCTGCCATCAACTTCTCCGTGTGACTAACTCCTTCCTGCCCATCAAGACACGGCTTAAGTTTCATCCCCACAAAGAAGGTTATGGGTTCCCATGCTCCATCCCCAGAGCAGCCCCCAAAGCACTGGGCCTACCACATTATGTCTGTGTTTTGTCTGTCTTACCTAGACCTGCTATGTGTAAGTAGGTCAGGGACCCTGTATAACTCATTCATACACCCCTGTGGCACTCAGTGAGTGGGTAGGATTTTGCTTGGTAGAAATGCGGATGGTGGGTAGCCTGCTGGATAGAGAATAACTTAAAAGGAGAAATGGTCAAGATCTCAGAGAAGATCTGTGCAATGAGGTTGTTTAGAGAAGTCTGGGGCCCGGTTGGAGTGCCAGAGGCCTCACATGACACTTTTGTACTCAGTTTACCAGGCAATGGGACGCTCTAATATGCCTTTGGTGATGGCTTGGAGGGGGGGATGGGCTGAGGGTGGCTTGATGGGAACTATGCGGGGGGAAGATTAAACTGGAAGTAGATTTCAGTATAAATTGGAGTAGACAAGGTCTGGAGGCAGGAAAATATTAGTCAAGCAACTTAAATAACTGCAGGAGAGAGGTCATGCTGCCTAAAACTATAAACACAACTGTAAAACATCTTTGAGTTAATAAAAGTATTACTATTACGAGAAGGGTGGCGAATGACCCATCATTGATTGTTTGGGGGAGATGTTAGGAAGCACCCTCAGAAGTGGTATGAGTATCTGGGGGTATAAGAAGGTTGTTCTGCCAGTGAGGACTGCTGCACAGGGGAGTGGGATAGCAAAGAAAGTTCTGGAATCTTCTCTGGAGATCTTTAAAGAATACAGATGGCCCTCCCCAGGCAGGAGTGGTTAAGTGTCTTGACTCAATTTAGGGGATGGGGCCAGCAGGGAAGGCAGATGGGAAGGTTGGGACACATGTTCCTGTGTCTTTATCCTGGGAAATGAAATCTTTTCTCACAATTTAATTAGAAATTCCAACTAATGTCTCAGAGAAATACTGAACATAGCAACTTCTCTAAGGCTGGGGGCAGGATTTTTGAGGTCTGCGTGGAGAAGCCAGACTCAACTCTCGAACAAAGAACAATCCCAGAGACAAAGCTCCTTGAATGTTTTGGAAAGAAGAGGGTTTAAAGACCTGCTTATATAGGTCTCTGCAGCTGTGAAACTTATGCACATCCTAGAGATGAGAGCACATCCCACCTCCTTCCAGACCCTACATATAAAGTCTAAGTCAGGTAGTAAGTCAGCCTCTCTTAAGGCATGGCCACATCTTCACCTCTGAGTCTCATATAAATATTTCTAAAATCAAAGAATGAATGTGAAATCCCCTTACCTGGTCTGGTGTGAGAAGCCTGGGTCTGAGGCTGGGATCAAAAAACTCTCTGGGTGTCACGCTGCTGCTTGAAGGGACAGTGGGGTGTCCACCGCAGACACAGACTCTGGCATTCCCATGGGTCAAGGCGATCTGGGATGTAGCCAAAGAAAGAGCACAAAGAGCAGATCTCAACTGGAAAGTCAACGCTTACTGTGTTCTCTCCAAGTGCATCTGTGGTCTGGCCAGTTAGGGGCCTGGAGTGATCACCGCGGAGTCTTGCAGGCAAGGGCAAGTGACCTGCTGGCCTGGACTAGGCCCTTTGCCCTCACCTGGGCTTTCAGAAAGGGAGCTGGTGTCCTGAATTATTGATGCCTGCCTAAGTAAACGGTTGCAGAAAATAGGAGGAACCCCCCTTCCCTCCCATCACCATGAGGAAAAGAAGAGCAGAGAAACAGTTCTGTTGGGGATGGTACAAGTTTAAACAGAATCCTCATGGAAGACCTGGGCCAATGCGTCGCGCTTGTGGAGCCTCCTTTCCAGCTTCCCACCATACAGACCCTCTCATTTTTACTTCTGAATTAAGACAGTTACTAATGGGCTGGAAGATACCACAAACTCAGACACTCCAAGCTAGTGTAAAAATAGACATGATACTAATATTTGCAAGTGAGATGCATTAAAATAATCCTTTAAGAGAGAAAAGGAAGAATAGAAGGACCCATGGCTCCCTTCCCTTGCCTGATTACATGGGCAAGGGAAAGACCCCCTTCATCAGGATCCCTGCCAAATAGAATGAAGGGTGTGGGACAGGATCAGTGAAGGTGGCAGAGAGCAAATGATGTGACTCTAAGTGGTGGCAGGTGACAGGGAAGATGGGAAATGGCCGATCACATTTATCCTTACGTTTCCACCTGCTTGCTACCCTCATTGAACATCTAAATTGGACCAGAGCGGGCAGTAAAAATATAGTGCACCCCTCACAAGGATGGTGTGGCCTGCCTCTCAGTGGGCTCCGTAACTACAGACAAGCAGCCACCATGGGGCTTGCCCCTTGCAAGTGAGCCCATCCGAAGGCTCAGTGTTTGCATAATTATTTGTGCCTTTGACCCATGTGTCCAGAGAGCCTATTGTGTGTCAGGCACGTGCTGCGCTGCCTGTGCTGAGATGAATAAGGTGAGTTTAAGGCATTCACAGCCTCGTCACAAGAGCAATTGAGAATATATGACTGTTGGCTTAAGCACCTCCATTTACTTTGAGTAACAGGAGTTAATTGAACACATTTCATGCTTCCCCACAGCTCTTACCAAGCCTTTGGAGGTTTCAGACCATTGCTGTTGCCAAATGCAATGCACCAGGGAGAGACACTATGTTTAAAAGAACAGTTTTGTATTCTCTCCACAGAGTTGGTTAGGAAATGATAGTCAAAGAAGTGAGCTTATGCAGAAAAAAAAATCAGATGTTAATCAAAAGGAAAGACACGGGCTTCCCTGGTGGCGCAGTGCTTGAGAGTCCGCCTGCCGATGCAGGGGACGCGGGTTCGTGCCCCGTTTCGGGAGGATCCCACATGCCGCGGAGCGGCTGGGCCCGTGAGCCATGGCCACTGAGCCTGCGCGTCCGGAGCCTGTGCTCCGCAAATGGGAGAGGCCACAACAGTGAGAGGCCCGCATAACGCAAGAAAAAAAAAAAAAATAGCTTGAAAGAAACACAAATGGAAACACAACACACTAAAACTTATGGGATGCAACAAAAGCAGTTCTAAGAGGGAAGTTTATAATTATAAATGCTTACATTAAGGAAAAGAAAGATTACAAATAACCTAACTTTAAAACTCAAGGAACTAGAAGAAGAAGAACAAACTAAGCCCAAAGTTAGAAGATGGAAGGAAATAGAGATCAGAGCAGAAATGAGCAAAATAGAAACCAGAAAGACAATAGAAAAAAAACGCAAAACGCAAAAAAAAAAAAAAAAAAAAAAAGGAAAGACACATCAGCAAAGACAGCTACAGTTCATCATCTGTTCCTTCAACAGATATTCTTGAGTACTCATACCTAAGATGCTGGACCAGGTGCTACCCCTGAAGTAGGAGACAAGAAGATGTCTAAGAGGCATTCACACTGTCTGGGGGCTCTTGAAGAGGACAGAAGATCAAACTCAGAGCAGGATTCAGCTCGCTGAGCACCACATATGCGAACGGTACTGATAATCAGTGCCGTAACGTTTCCAAGCAATAAAGGATAAATTCACCAAGGGGGAGGATATACCTGAGGTCTTAAAGGAAAGGTGGAATTTCAAAAGCAAAAAAATAAAAAGGAAAGAGCGTCCCAAGGTGAGAAGGGCGACTGGGGGTGAGGATGGGAAACAGAGCAGGGAGGACAGTCTGAAAAGCCTCGGGAAAGTTAAGTCCAATCTGACTAACACATCTCCGTGCCCCAGGTCCCAGGTGGTCCAAGCAGCACCATCACCTCTTCTTGCTGGAGGCTGTCAGAGGCTATTTACTGAATTCCCTGCAGCTTTGGTTCTTCCTCCCACCCCAGCACAGTCTCTGCAGGGCAGCTAGAGTGACCTTATTTAAACATAACCCCCCGAAAGAGGTCCATATAGTTCTTAACATCCCTACTCACATCTCTCTCCCACGTGCAGATTCTGGTCCCGTCTCAGTGGTCTTTCTGCTCTTTGCACTGACAAAGCCCCATTAAGGGATTCAGACTCAGTTTACCAGGAATGGCCTGCCCCTGCCCCTTTGAATACATGTCTCCTTCTCATTTACATATCTGACAACTGCTTACGGCTGCTCTTATGTATCACTGATGGGGCACATTCTGGGGAAACAGATTCAGGCAGCTTCTGGTCATAGCCGGAATGCCACGTCCTTGAGAAACCTTCTCTGGCTACAGTACATGAAGCAGCTGCTTCTGTCGTTTCTGCCCTGTGTGTTTCCTTCACAGTATTTCTCACCAGCTGTAACTATTGCGTGCATCTTTTTGTTTGTTTTTTTTTTTGTTGTCTTCCCTGGTGGAAAGTGAGCTCTAGAAGGAGAGGGATTATGTCTCAGTTTTTGTTCTCAGCATATAGCAGAGCACCAGGCACATTAAAGACCCTCGGTAAGTATATGTTTAGTGAATGAATGAATAACGAGAAGCAAGGTCTGGAGAGGTTGATTAGGACCATATTTTGGAGCACTGTGCTTTAGGGAAAACATTGACCCTATTCATTTATGTGCTGGGGTCTCTCTAGATGCCTACGGACACAGTTGGAAATACGACAGAGAAGAGACCTAGTATCCTGGGGCTTAGGTTTCAGAGCAGCATTGCCTAGTAGAACATCCTGTGATGCTGGAAGTGGTCTGTATCTGCTCTGTCCAATAGGGTAGCCGTTAGCCACGTGTGGCTACTGAGCCCTTGAAATGTGACTGGTGGGACTGAGGAACTGAATCTTTAATTTTTATTTTGAGTTAATTTAAATCTAATTGCCACATGCGGCTATCGGCTGCTGTACTGGACAGCATAATTCAAGAAGACCATAACAATGCTTGATGAGATGGACCTCAGTGTCTTTCATTTAAAATGCAGTATAAGTCTTAGTTTATTAAGTCTTATTACTAAGTCTTATTAGTCTTACTACGAGTATGAGTAATGGTATTACTTTGGATTAATCCCATCGCTTTTGGGCAAATGTTAATTCTTTCGAGGTTTTTCTTCTAACACCTCCCCTGATCCCCTCTGGCCAGCCAAGCTTTCCTGTCTAAGGTGGTGTTGGATGCAGCCTGTAGGCTCTAGCTTATGGGACGGCCTACGTGTCCTCGTGGCAGCAGCAGGGTGAGAAGGAGAAGCGTGTGTCACACCCGGACACAGTTCCTTCTTCTTTCCTCTGGGTCCTCTTCACTCCTCGGACCTGTCCTTATCCTGCCTGGTTACAAGATGCCCCACTGACACTAATCACTGGTGTCCACAGCTCACAAAGCCCGTAACTGGACTCCCCAGCATGGCCAAGACACAGGGACCTTCCTTAAATTCCCCTGGATTCAACTAGCACTGCAGACCTGCCTCTCCTCGACCCCACTGCCACCGGGCCCTCGCCTGGGACCATCCGCTTTGTCTCCACACCTGCAGGGTGCTATTGCCGTACCATGTGGCCTTTCCCAAGACCCCCACTGGAACATCAGTGCATGACACGGGAACCAAGGGTCACTCGGCAGCCCTGTTTACCCCAGGCCTTCAACTTACATCTCCGTGCCTCTTCTGCTTACTGCCCTGCCTTAACCCACTACATGGGGTGATGGTGACATAGGTTGGTTTATACCCTGAGCAAATTCCCACTTGTAACACAGTGAGCTTGCACCAATGTGTGTCCCTGCCCAAGGCCAGGGGCTCCATGCTTTCACTTCAGGGCACAACCCTCCTCTGCTTCAGAAGGCTCACGGGGGTCATGACTGCTGGACAAGGGTAGGAGGGTCTGCAGGGGCCGGTTCATGCGGGTCTCAGCAGTTCTCACGGCATAGGGTCTCACCCCTGCTGGGAGACACACAGGCCACGCAGCCCATTCCCAGTGGACAGGCCTCCCTGGCAGTGATGGTGTGCAGTGTGACCCTCACACTTGCTACTGTACCCTGAGCGGTCTGCAGGTGCTGGCTGGATTTCCAGGTGGGTTTCTGCTGCATGGCGCAACTGATGTCCCCCAAAGACAATTTTCTAATAGGATTTGTTACTTGGTTTGCCTAGAGTCACCTGTTAGTTACCCTTGCAGGCTCTTAGCCCTGCTAGAATTTGCTTCCTAAGCCCCATGGACTCCAAAGAAAGCAGGAAT
>NW_006771034.1:665476-669185 GCF_000442215.2 Lipotes vexillifer
GTTTTCTGTAACAACACATGTTCCACATACTCAGTAACTGAAGGAAGAACAGAGCAGGAGAGGGACATCCTCCATAGCGTCTCATGTCATTAAATGACCAGAGGCCAAGAGCATTGCACAGAGAGAGAGGTTAAGGACCACAGGGATAATCCCAGGGTGAAGGGGACTCAGGTAGAGGGAAAAGGGCACCTCTAGTCCCAGGGCAGTGACAGCCGAGGTGCATTTGGAGGTTGGGGCTCACTTCACAAAGCCTAGCAGTGGGCTGCATGAACACGTGTCGTGTCGTCATAGAATCATCATCTCAGACTGGGAAAGCCCCCAGATTCCATCTTCTCCACGACTCACCCCGCTTTGACGTACGCGTCTCTGAGTCATCTGGGTTGATAAGATAACAAAATATCGTCCTAGGGAGTTAGCAGCAGATGGTTGCCAATACTGTTGGTTCTGTTGAATTTCAAGATGTTGGGCCTGAGCAGCAAGAACACGTACAGTTTGAAAAAATGGTGCTCAAAGGCGCTGCAATGGCGCTGCTCTTCGGCGCGTCACCCCTGCCCCAATACTGCACAGTGAGGGTTTGCCCCTAACCGCATCTTAGGCACAGGGCCTCGCGACAGAGCCCTCGGTCTAAAGCTCAAGACCCAGCCCTACCTCTGCTGCCACACCCTAACTGAAGCACTCTCACTCCCTGGATGAACCCACACCTCCCGGCTCCTAGAAAGGGTGCACAGATGAGCTGGACCAGCTCTGATTTTCTTCTACTCCCACAAGCAGGTGTGATATTTCTCGCACTGCCCCCCCTCCCCGAGGGTGGGGGGGCTTGACTTCTCGGAGAGAGGTTGGAAGAGGCAAAACTGGAGGTCCGCTCGGCCCTGAAATAATCCCTCTGACCCAACATCCCATCCAAAGCCAGCTCCTCCACAAAACGGCAAAGCTACAGCAAAGGAAGCAAACAGGTCAGCAGCTGTTGACTCTTAAACTATGCTGGAGCCTTTCATATAATGAGTTGAGCGAACCTTCCTTAACTCTCCCACACAATTTGAGAGCCGTAGATTTCTGTGTTTACAAAGAAGCTCTGAAGTCATAGCGAACAGGGTTCATACCCAGCTTTGCCTAGTCCCACAGTCTCTTTGAGCCTCTGTTTCCTCATCTGTAAAGGAGCAACGGTAATATCTTCATCCTGGGGCTCCAGCGAGGGCGTGCACCTCCAGGTAAAGCGCCCGCCCATGGTAAGTGCTAATAAATGGGCACTGTGGTTAGTTTGCCAGCAAGCTTGCCCCTCTCCACACCCCTAGGACAATCTGAAGGATGTAGAGGGCATGACCTGGGCCTCCCTCTCTTTGGCACTCTGTACCGCAAATTACCAGAAAAGAAGCTGAAAACAGCAAATGACACACCACGGACAATCCGTAAATGGAAATATGGTAGCTGAGATTTCCTAAACCACTAGATTCTCAGTCTTTTGGCTGCCTTCCTTCTGCCCCTGGTTGCTGAAGTGGTGGAGCTCTCTGGATGCAGCTTTCTCACTGGTTTTGGTGGCATGCAACAAGTGTCTATGGCTGTCTGTCATGGCCAGTAACTTTATTATTATTATTATTATTATCATTATTATTATTGCTATTGAAGTATAGTTGATTTATAATGTGTTAATTTCTGCTATACAGCAAAGTCCTTCAGTTATACATATACATGTATCTATTCTTTTTCCAATTCTTTTCCATGTAGGTTGTTACAGAATATTGAGCAAAATGTTTTTTCCATTTATGGTTTATCACAGGATATTGAACACAGTTCCCTGTGCTATACAATGGGACCTTGGTATTTATCCATTCTCTATATAACAGTTTGCATCTGCTAACCCCAAGCTCCCACTCCATCCCTCCCCCACTCCCCCTGGCAACCACACTCCCCCTTGGCAACCGCAAGTCTGCTCTCTATGTCTGTGAGTCTGTTTCTATTTTGTAGATAAGTTCATTTGTGTCATATTTTAGATTCCACATATAAGTGATATCATACGGTATTTGTCTTCCTCTGCCTGACTTACTTCAATTAGTATGATAGTCTCAAGTTCCATCCATGTTGCTGCAAATGGCGTTATTTCATTCTTTTTTATGGCTGAGTAATATTCCATTGTATATGTACCACATCTTCTTTAACCGTTCATCTGTCGATGGACCTTTACGTTGTTTCCACGTCTTGGTTATTATAAATAGTGCTGCTATGAACATAGGGGTGCATGTATCTTTTTGAATTAGAGTTTTGTCTGGATATATGCCTAGGAGTGGGATTACTGGATCATATGGCAATGCATTTTTAGTCTTTTGAGGAACCTCCATACTGTTCTCCATAGTGGCTGCACCAACTTACATTCCTACCGGCAGTGTAGGAGGGTTCCCTTTTCTTCACACCCTCTCCAGCATTGTTATTTGTAGACTTTTTAGTGATGGCCATTCTGACCGTTGTGAAGTGGTACCTCATTGTAGTGTTGATTTGCATTTCTCAAATAATTAGTGATGTTGAGCATCTTTTCATGTGCCTGTTGATGGCCAGTAACTTTAGACCTTCTGAAAGCCCTACCCTCTTGGGCTGTGTCTTAGTTTTCTGGTTTCATTTCACATCTCCCTCTCATACTTGTGACTTGAATCTAAGGGAAAGCAGAAACGCTCAGTCTTTTTTTTTTTTTTTTACATTTTTATTGGAGTATAATTGCTTTACAATGGTGTGTTAGTTTCTGCTTTATAACAAAGTGAATCAGTTATACATATACATATGTTCCCATATCTCTTCCCTCTTGCATCTCCCTCCCTCCCACCCTCCCTATCCTACCCCTCCAGGTGGTCAGGTGGTCACAAAGCACCGAGCTGATTTCCCTGTGCTATGCGGCTGCTCCCCACTAGCTATCTATTTTATGTTTGGTAGTGTATATATGTCCATGCCACTCTCTCACTTTGTCACAGCTTACGCTTCCCCCTCCCCATATCCTCAAGTCCATTCTCTAGTAGGTCTGTGTCTTTATTCCTGTCTTACCCTTAGGTTCTTACCCTCAGTCATTTTTAAGAGATGCCACCTTTGTATGTATCTTCACTCAATGTCAACTCCCCCCTCCTTGTCTCTTTCTATATATTGGGAGAAATATCCCTGGAATCTCCCTCCCTCAACAATTTGTGTTTTTTTTTTTTTTTTTCCTTTCTCTGGTGTTGCCTCTGTCATCCCTATTTGTGACAAGCTAAGGATATGCTGTTAAATTTTATATTAACAATTTCATTGCAGCCTTCTCATCCTTGATATCATCCTCGGTTATCTGGCACCAGAAATGCAATGAAAATTACTTAATGAAAATGACGCTTAGTTGATGTCACTGAAAGGGAGTGCTAAGTGCGATGAGAAACAACAGCTCATACTCTTCTGAGAGATAAACAGCTCCTGCTGATTGGCCCCAAATGTGGCAAAGCAGTTCAGCCAGGGAGTTGGTGGAGATTCCGACTGAGAGCTAAAGTATAAAGTAATTCAAATGGGGAGCTCGAGAGTAAGCCCAGGGGATGCCTGCATGCTGAGGCTTAAAACATAGCATGGTTCAGCGTTAAGACAACATCACTGTGTTGCAAACACTCTACATGAATTGTATTACCTAAAAGTAATGAGATGGGTGTCTTACAAAATGTTCTTGTCTAAGAGTCAAGGTCAGCAGGATATTGCGAACATTTCAACTTAA
>NW_006771034.1:669195-708078 GCF_000442215.2 Lipotes vexillifer
CAAACTGTCTGCCTTGTTCCTGAGTCAGTTCAACAGCACACAACTAAAATTTGATGAGAAGTGATATAGAAATAAATTTTGCCTCGTCAGCTTAGAATTACTACGTCTTCATAGTTGAGATGAAATTCCAAGGGATAAAAAAGTCAAGTATAGTCTTAATTAAAACAGATAACCAAAGAGAGGAGCCTTCCATTAAATACACATTTGTAAAAAATTGAGGGGCAAGTTGTAAAAATAAGGGACTAATAACAGAATAAAATGTGAAGTGTTAGTCCCACCAGCAATTATTGCAGTGAGCTAAATGAGAGTTCTGTCTAATCTCACTAAAGTTCCTAAGGATACCTTTGGGTATTCCCTCCATTCCATGAAAAAAGACCAGTGTTTGTGAAGTGGCCCCACCACTTAGCCACAGCTGATTGGACCGGGGTGTAAATTTGGTCCAACCTGAACCAATCACCTTCTCTGATAGGGTCTCTGGGCTACTGAAGGAGGCAGCTCTTGTCTAGGTGCAGGGAGAAGCAGAGAAAGCCAGTCTGTAGACAGAAAAAAGTGAACGAAGGGCATCAGAAAGAACCAGAAATGAGATTCCAAGCACCACCGGAGAGATGGAAGGAGTAACTTGCATGGTTAGCGTTACAGTTCGTGTTTCTGTCTTTTACAAACCCTGTCTATAACTCTTTTCTGGGATTCTTGAGATACTTCCGTATACTTCCAATTATATTGCCTGCATCTTTGGTAATTCAAGTGAGTTTCTGTTCCTTCAGAAAAAAAAAAAAAAATTGACCAAGAAAGTTTCCTTTGGGTTTCCCCTTTAATGTCTGTATTAGGGTAAGTATCGCTTGTCTCTCTAGTAATAATCCCCAACATCTCAGTGATTTAACATAATAAAAATGTATTTCTTGCTCACACAGCAGATGTGGATGCTCAGTGAGTGGCCTTCCATGTGGTCACACAGGGACCCAGGCCCCTGCCATCTTGTGGCTTGCCATCCTTTAGGATCTCCTGGTCCTTGTCAGGATTTCAGTATCCAGCTGGTAGACCAAGGAGGAGAGAGTTGTGAAGGGTCATAGAGAAGTTTTTAAGGTTCAGGCCTACAAATAGCTTGTATCACTTCTGCCCACATTCTTTCGGCCAGAAGTCAGTCACATGGTCACACCTAACTACATGCGAGGAAGAACAACAAATGTTTTAGATTTAATGATAATAATAATTTTTAAAACCACAACAATGATAATAATAATTGAAGTAGCTGATAGTTTTTGAGACTTTCCATTTGTCAGGCACTGTTTTAAGTAATTTTTAATCCTACTTTTATCATTATAACAAAGGTTTAAAGCAATTAAGCTACTTACCCAAAAGGACAAGCCTCTACATGACTGGTGGTCAGAGTCCAGAGACCAAAGTCGCCATCACTGAACAGTACACAAACTTGCAGGTAAATTATATATTGGGGGCAAGAAGCCCAGGCTAGCCTCCTTGAGAATGAGGGACCACAAGGAGAGAGGAGACTAGCTGACAGCCAAGACCAACCACCAGGCACGTGAATGAGGTACTGGTGGGCTACCAGACTCCACCAAGCTCTGCCAGTTGACTGAGACCAGCCATGTGGAGACCGGCAGAAGAACCTATCAGCTGAGCCCTGTCCAAATTGCCAACATACAGAATTGTGAACCCATAAATGATTGTTGTCTTTAAAATATATATTTATATATAGATATAGATAGACAGCAAATAGATACATCTCATATTTCTAACATTTTGCAAACATTTATTGATTCACCATGTCCTTAAAGCATTTAGTCCAAATGTTTTGACTTGGCATATAAAACCCTTTTTATTCAAGGCCCAAGGTACATTTCTCTCTGGTGGTAGTGCTCCAGGTTGAGACCTCTTCTTCAATCTGGCAGCAGAATATTGAGCTTGACCCACAAATAAATGTGGATGCTTTGGCTGGAATTTTGTTACTAAAGGATCCAGGGTTACAAAAATCAGTCATTTGACCAGGTCCGAAATACTAACACTTCTAATGCTATCTAGTTGGAGCTAATGCCCCTTCAAAAAAAAAAAAAAAAATTGCCACTCAAAATAGCCCCTTTATTGATCTCTAACTTAAAAACTATGAATATAGGCAGTATTTTGAGACATATGAATTAATCCATTTTTAAGTTAAAGGCAATAATTTTTTTTTTTTTGCTGTACGTAGGCCTCTCACTGTTGTGGCCTCTCCCGTTGCGGAGCACAGGCTCCGGATGCGCAGGCTCAGCGGCCACGGCTCACAGGCCCAGCCGCTCCGCGGCATGTGGGATCTTCCCGGACCAGGGCATGAACCCATGTCCCCTGCATCGGCACGCGGACTCTCAACCACTGCACCACCAGGGAAGCCCCAAAGGCAATAATTTTTTAAAAAAATCTTTAAAAACAGATGAAAGCATACAAATAAAAACTACAATGAGATATCATCTAACACCGGTCAGAATGGCCATCATCAAAAAATCTACAAACAGTAAATGCTAGAGAGGGTGTGGAGAAAAGGGAACCTTCTTGCACTGTTGGTGGGAATGTAAATTGATACAGCCACTATGGAGAACAGTATGCAGCTTCATTAAAAAACTAAAAATAGAACTACCATACAACCCAGCAATCCCACTACTGAGCATATACCCTGAGAAAACTATAATTCAAAAAGAGTCATGTACCAAAATGTTCATTGCAGCTCTATTTACAATAGCCAGGACATGGAACCAACCTAAGTGTCCACCAACGGATGAATGGATAAAGAAGATGTGGCACATATATACAATGGAATATTACTCAGCCATCAAAAGGAATGAAACTGAGTTACTTGTAGTGAGGTGGATGGACCTAGAGACTGTCATACAGAGTGAAGTAAGTCAGAAAGAGAAAAACAAATACCATATGCTAACACATATATATGGACTCTAACAACAACAACAAAAAATGGTCAGAAGAACCTAGGGGCAAGATGGGAATAAAGATGCAGACCTACTAGAGAATGGACTTGAGGATATGGGGAGGGGGAAGGGTAAGCTGGGACAAACTGAGAGAGTGGCATGGACATATATACACTACCAAACATAAAATAGATAGCTAGTGGGAAGCAGCCGCATAGCACAGGGAGATCAACTCAGTGCTTTGTGACCACCAAGAGGGGTGGGATAGGAGGGTGGGAGGGAGGGAGATGCAAGAGGGAAGATATATGGGGACGTATGTATATGTATAACTGATTTACTTTGTTATAAAGCAGAAACTAACACACCATTGTAAAGCAATTATACTCCAATAAAAATGTTAAAAAAACAACAACACAGAAAGACAGAGCAGAAAAAGAAAAAAAAAAAACAGATGAAAGGAAAAGATAGATCCTAGGGCTGGGAAAGGGAAAAGACAAAGCCTGGAGCACCTTGTACTGACAGAAAGTAAGGAAGCTGTAGAAAAGCAAAGGGATGAGCCCATGTCAGAGAGACATAGCACCAACCTGAATGGACTACCAAGAGCCAAAGCTGGAGTGATTTGAGCAAAAAAATAAATGACATAGTATTAGATTATAATGCAGAGTTTAAAATAAATATTTATACTGATATAAATAATTGAATAAGTAAATTAAAAAAATAATAAATGGGGAGAGGAAGATAAATCTTCCTTAATGAATTACAAATAATATACATAGATACCTACCCCCTCCATGAGGTGCAGCTTATTCCTACCCCTGCTCTTTTTTTTATTTTGTTTTGTTTTTGGAGAAAAGGGAACCCTTGTGCACTCTTTTTTTTTTTTTTAACATCTTTATTGGAGTATATTTGCTTTACAATGTGTGTTAGTTTCTGCTTTACAACAAAATGAATCACTTATATATATATACATATGTTCCTATATCTCTTCCCTCTTGCGTCTCCCTCCCTTGCACCCTCCCTATCCCATCCCTCCAGGCGGTCACAAAGTACGGAGCTGATCTCCCTGTGCTATGCGGCTGCTTCCCACTAGCTATCTACCTTACGTTTGGTACCTACCCCTGCTCTTTTGCATGTGAGCTGGGCTTAGTGCTTTCAAAGAGGAGATTATGGAAAGGTGGGGAGAAGTGACTTTTCAGTGGAGAAACCTGGCAAACCTCACCTTGGCCAGGTGGTCAAGGATGACATCATCAGCGATAGGTCATATTGATAGCAGGTACCCCACATATGGCATGAGGAGAAGGGCACTTCATCTGTGATATTCTTCCCCAAGGCCCATAACCTCAGTCTAACCATGAGAGAAACATTAGGTGGACCAAGTAAAAGGAGATCTATATACACCACATACTCCTCAAAACCATCAAGGTCATGAACAACAAGGAATGACTGAGAAAGTGACAGTGTATAGGAGCTGAGGGAGAGATGATGAACAAATGTAATGTGGGTGGGAAACTGGGACAGAAAGAGGGCGTAAGGGGAAAACTAGTGAAATCCAAATAAAATGTAGAATTCAGTTCATAGTAATGTGTTAATGTTGGGTTCTTATTTGGAACACATGTGTCACAGCTATGTAACATGTTAAACACTGAAGCAAATGGGTGAGGGGTATACAAAATCTCTATGTACTAGCCTTGCAAATTTTCTATAAAATTTCTAAAACTATTTTAAAATTGAAAGTATATATATATATATTTTTTTTTTTTTTAAGAGCATATTCTCATGGTCATTAACAAGCAGAGCAGACCATTTGAATGCTTTGGACAAATATAAGTTGACATAGTTTAATCGTTTTTTTCTGTCCGATGTTGTTACTCTCAGCCTGTCCACTGCATTTGGTGAATGGTGAGTTATTCTTAGTTATTGGGCCATTTGTACTATGACATAACTTGAAATTATTTGCAGTATCACTTTGAGAGCATTTGGAGTGATCTGGGCTTGAGATGAATATTTATAGCCTCTGCAAATCATGTTGCATGCAAAAGTATTCTGCTGGCTTCTTTTTAGATGGTTTGTTTCTTTCCAAATGAGGTAGTAAATATTTCCAGCTTTCACCTAGCATGACCTGAGAATCTGAAGAGTAAAACTGTAAATTAGAAAATAAATTAAACCCAATTTGCTGTTCACCAATTATACTTTTTTTTTTTTTTTTGCGGTACACGGGCCTCTCACCGTTGTGGCCTCTCCCGCTGCGGAGCACAGGCTCTGGACGCGCAGGCTCAGCGGCCATGGCTCACGGGCCCAGCTGCTCTGCGGCATGTGGGATCTTCCCGGACCGGGGCACGAAGCCGTGCCCCCTGCATCTACAGGCGGACTCCCAACCACTGCGCCACCAGGGAAGCCCCAATTATTCATTTTTAAAATACTTGGTTCCATACATTGAAAGTTCATAGGTCTTCAGCTCTACAAATAATTTTTATTATATTTATTATGTGCTATTTAAGTACTTGTATCACCTTATTAAATTACTGCAATTTAAAAAAATTTATCTTTAATACAAGTCTCTAAAACAAAAAATAAAGCTTCTACATGGTTATTTCATGGATCTTGAGATTCTTCTAGGTCTTACTAGGGTAACTGAATGAAGATCGATTGAAGGTGTGTTCCTGCATACAAGTACCTCCCACAATAATTAAATTATTAGAAAATTATCTTTCAGATCTAGAATAAACTTTACCAATTTACCTGGTTAGAATGTTAAAATAAGCTCATTTTTTAATTTACTCCCAGCCTATTAGTCAGGGTTTTCCAGAGAAACAGAACAAATACAATGTGTGTATACATATAAAGGGATTTATTATAAGGAATTGGCTCACACTATTATGGAGGCTGGAGAGTCCAAAATCAGGGTAGACCAGCAGACTGGAGACCCAGGAGAGCCAAAGTTTCAGGTCAAGTCCAAACGCAACTTTCTGTAGCACCAGGAAGAACCAAGAGTGCAGATGAACTCTGAAGGCAGTCTGCTGGAGAATTCTCTCCTGTGCAGGGGAAATGGCCTTTTTCTCTCTTCAGTCCTTCAACTGATTGGATGAGGTTCGCCCACCCACATGAAGGAGGGCAAGCTGCTTACTAAAAATCTACTGATTTAAATGTTAATCTCATCCAAAACACGTTCACAGAAACACCTAGAATAATGTTTGACCAAATATCTGGGCACCCTGTGGCCCAGCCAAGTTGACACATAAAATTAACCTTATCACTCAAGATCCTCTTATCAATTCAGAATGATAAGAACAAAGCCCTACTAGGCATCTAAACCTGTACTAGATCAGCTGTGTCCCATGGAATCTTCACATCAACATCCCAAGATAGGTTAGGTATCTTGCTTCATAGCTGAATAAACAGAAGCTCATAGAGTTACTTGTCCAAACCACACACCTAAGAATTGGTTGAGCTTAAATTGGTTCCCAGAATTACCTGTTTCCAAAAATCTATGCTATTTCCTGATAAGTGAACTTCTCTCAGCATGCTTTTCAGTGGTCCATATATCTTAAGTCCCAAAACCTTGGCCAGAGACTTGGACCAGATCCCTGGTCTCCTGTAGCTCCTTCCATGCATGGACCAGCTTGGAAGTGAGTTGGGCAGGAAGGATTATTCCCAGAGAAATCCTAGTCTTAGCCTAACCCATGATAGAACAATAGTCTTTGACCAAGATAATTCTCTTCCCATAAAGAATTGCTCAAAAGAGATCAAAGTATCTCAGTTGGCATGGTTTTTCATTGTTTTTGTTTATTTTTTATTCAGTTCCATTCAACATTCATTGTTTTAGTCTCTCTATTAAATGTTGAAGATCCAAATTATTTTTGGATAAGTTTTACTGAAGATGCATATGAAATATATTAGTTGGAATGGAAAACCCAGTCTGTATAGCTGGAAAAAAAAAAAGCAAAAGAAAAAAAATAACCTGAACAAATTCACAAATTCCTAACCATCACCATGTTAGTTAGGAAGATTAATGCCAGTAGCCACACAGAAAAGCATCCAAATCCCACTGGCTTTACCAAAAAAAGTTCACTTATTGTCATTCAAAGTTCTACATGGGTAATTAATATCTTTTCTCCATCTTGTAACTCAGGGATCCAGGCTTCCTTCAACTTGTGTACCAGCAGCTCCACATATGGCTTTGTGGTGGCAGAATTAGGGCCCCTCAAAATGTCCATGCCCTAATTCCAAGATCCTGTGCATGTTACTTTACACGACAAAATAGACTTAGAGATGTAATTAAATTTACTGACATTGAGAAGGGAATTATCCTGGTTTATCTGGATGGGCCCAATCTAATCATAGAATCCTTAAAAATAGACAACATTTCCCAACTCCGTCAAACAGAGATGTGACTACAGGACATGAGTCAGAGAGATGCATTGTGAAAAGCCCTTGAGCCACCATGGCTGGCTTTCAAGATGGAGGAAGGGGCCATGAGCCAAGGAATGCAGGTGTCCTCTAGAAGCTGGAAAACTCAAGGAAACAGATTCTTCCCTGGGACCTCCAGAAGGAACTCAGCCCTGCTAACACCTTGATTTTAGGTCAGGGAGACTCATGTTGGAATTCTCACCTCCAGAACTGTAAGATAAGTTTGTTTTGTTTTTGTTTTTGTTTTTTTCAGTACGCAGGCCTCTCACCGTTGTGGCCTCTCCTATCGCGGAGCACAGGCTCCGGACGCGCAGGCTCAGCGGCCGTGGCTCACGGGCCCAGCCATGATCCGCGGCACGTGGGATCTTCCTGGACCGGGGCACGAACCCGTGTCCCCTGCATCGGCAGGCGGACTCTCAACCACTGCGCCATCAGGGAAGCCCTGTAAGATAAGTTTTGAACTGTAAGATAGTGTTTGAATTGCTTCAGACACTAGTTTGTGATAATTTGTTACAGCAGCAATAAAAAAACAATACAGCTTCTGAGTCTCTCTGGCGGAGAAATTAGGGATGAAGGAAGAACACATAATTTTCAGTGCTCCAGAGCACAAGCCCTCACTTCCCTTTTGCCTGACCTTCAAGTGAAGGGGGTGACTCCTGGGAAACATGGAAGAGTTGCGATATTCCACGAGTAACAATGGTCTCTGCCAAAAGCACGTAACACTCCTTTTTTGGCACGTAGTGGACATACATTAATACTGGATAAAAGTATCAGCAATTAAATAATGAACTGGATTTCAATTGCCAACATTTACCTGGAGGAGCTTATCTGGATTAGAAACAGCACATGCACAAGAGGTAGACCGCTCCTCTGTGGGTTTGCATTTCTTTCTCTAACCCATGTCTAGAGTAACCATGGGAAGAATTCATAATTAAGTTTACAGTCATGTGCATATTTTTCAAACATACTCTTTTCTGGCCCAAAATATTTTCCAAAGCCAAATTTAAACTCTCCATTATTCAAGCACTATAATTTAGGTAAATAATGATTCTAGAATGAGATTATTTAAAGCATGTACGTATATATATTTGTAGTTTAGACCTAGTCTGCAGTAGAGCTAATAATTGGTTATACAGTTGAATTTCCTTGAAATTGACTTTGCATTAAGTAAAATGAGAAAATGAAAATGTGGTTGCCTTAATGGATTGGACTAAAGAAATCCATCTGAATGTTTCAGGGGAAGGTATAAGAATCTACTTTGGAAAAATATCTTCTGGCATCCAGGAGGTGCTTGGTTAATACTCACAAATCACTCATGGATCCTTCGATCTGCTAGAACTTCAGGTTCTAGATCTAGTCATACAAACACCTATAAGTTGCTATTTGCTGTTATTCATTTCAAAAAAATTGGGTAACAAAAGAGCACTATAACTAACATGTTAAAATTAGGTTTTTGTCTTACGTTTTAAATTGATAAGCCTCAAAATGTTCAACCTTGTATCTCAAAAGCTTTATTACATCTTTTATTACTTGACTTCACTTAGCTTTCTCAATTTTCTTGTGTCTCTGTTGGAAGTTGGCCAATGTAATATCTAATTTGCATTCATTTCATAGAATCTGTTCCTGTTATATTTTGAAATATTTATTAGCTCATCATTCCAAGTTTAAAATCTGTAATGTACCAGTTTGTCTCTGGTACTTAAACACGTCCCAGGATATTTGCTAAAGATAAAAACAAGATCCTGTTGTTAAGTGAAATTTAGTAACAGACTCAGGTTTTTTGGAACCCAAAGCTTAAATTGCTAAAGGACAACTTTATTGTTTCCTAGTCTGGGCAGGAGAAGGGTCTTGCCAACATCAGAACGGGCCTGAGAACGGAGGATTCCATCCTTTAGGCCACATTTAAAACTTTGTGTTCAAGTTCATTTATTCTTGGCAAAAGTCAACTTCCTGTTTTTAACAAAAATGTAATTGACTCATAAGTTTTATGAATATCAAGTAAATTGCTATGAAACAGCATTTCGCTAAGTAAAGTGAAAATGAATCATAAATGCATGACTTTTTGTATGACAAATGAAAATAAGAATCTAGGGGAAGAGGTGTTTTGTAAAAGGCATTGGAGATTTAATCAAATACTTGGAGATTAGTCTGATTGAGACAACTATTCATCCATCCTTAAATTTTATTCTGATTTTGGTTGTAACCAGATTTTGGTTGGTTTGGTCTTCAAATTAATGATATCCCCCTGTTTCAAATTTACAACTGTGCTATCCGATGGATACTTAAACAAAAAGAGATTCCACAAAATGTAACCACTATTCACATTTTGAACACAAACTCCATGTATTTAGTATGGAATGTTTTGACCACATTTGAATATATTCACATTGTTGCATTTTTCCACCCAGAGGGGAACTGCATTAAGTATACAGGACATAATATTTATATTGGCATGATTATATCTATTTACCTATTTAAAATAAAGACTATTAATAACAGGCATAGTGCAGCACTGAAAACCTTATTGGTACTTCTTTCATTAATTCATCTATTCAATTGATCCACAAAAATATATGGAGCATTTGCTATGTGCCCGACCCTGATTCATGAAACATACTCTCTTGTTTTTAAAGAGAGTGCTTATTCCCATGTCTTCTTTGTGTCTTGTGGCAGATTAAAGGTAGCCAGAAATTCTCTAATCCATCTCCTGTGGAGAGTGTTATGCTCCCAACCCTCAAATCTGGGTGGGCTCTGTGATTTGTTTGGCCAAGATAGTATGGGGTAAGTGACATGATGTACTTCTCATGAGAGGTTAGGATACAAAGGTCTTATAGCTTCTTCCTTGTCTCTCAGAAAACTTGCTCTTAGAACCCTGAAGCATCATATAGAATTACCAGTATACAAAGACTGAGGCTGCCATGTATACTGGGAGGAACCAAAGCCACAACCTAAGAGAGGCTCTGGAAAATGAGATGTCACAGAGGGAGAGAGAAAGAGAGAGATGCACCAAGGAGCCAGATGTGTTAGTGCAGAGGACATCCTGGAAGTGGTTTCTCTAGCCCCAGTCACCCCACAGCTGAAGCCACATAGAGCAGAGGTGGGTTATTCAGTCAAGACCTCCCCAAATTCTTGACTCCCCCGAACAACAGAGAAAATAAAATCATTGGTTTAAGCTACCAAACTATGGGATAGTTTGCTGTATAGCAATAGATAACTGGAGAAAGGCTATTACAGTTGATTACTAATGAAATAAGGACTTGCTAGTGGAAAGGAAAATGTTTTCCTTGGGAATTAAGAAAAAATCAGGAAGAGCTATAGTTTATTATTCTTAATACAAACAGTTTAAAACTTTTATACTCTGAGGCCATCCTTCAAAATCCTGGATCCTATATGAAATAAAATTTTGATCATTGATAAATCTAGAATCACCCCTTGTTTCTTTTATAAACACTTGCTCCACACTTAGATTCCAGGTACTGGGGACTCAACAGTGAAAAAAGAAATCACAGTTCCTGCCTTCAATGACTTTGAAAAAAATAATGCTCTAAATTGTTTTTTATTTGCTAGAAGATTGGTTTTGGGTAAGGACCAACATCTAACACCTTGGTGAAGTATTTAAGAATGAGAGATAAATTCCACTGATGATTACAATTTCAAGTGTGATAATCAGTTGTATTTTGTCCACCACAGTTAGACGTACATGTGAAGCACAAAAGAAAAGGTGATATGGATTATATTCCGCTGCTCACAGCTTTTGACACAGTCTCAGACATCTATGACAAGAAGAAGGGTTGAAACATTCAGAGGAAAGACCTTGGCAGAAAAGGTCACCTACTGTTACTCGAATCTTGGGGGTCACAACACAGTGACTGGACAAAGTTGTTCCAATTGATTTTCCAATGCAATCTGTTCTTGATGAGCCTCCGTGAGCTGCTGTTGGAGTTCACTGTTCAACCGGGCCAGCACTGGAACAAGATAAATATTTTAAAAAGCAAGTTGTGGTACAACCAAACTTTTTTGTGAAAGTGAACATAATGGTATACAGAGGATGCCATAGACCCCAGACGAGAGAACAGGGGGATGTGGATGTAGATAAAGATGTAGATGTAACTGTAGACATAGATACATCCAGTGCTCTTTTAATATTAAAAAATACCTATGTATAGTATATATTATTGATATCGTATACACACGTACCCAAGTATGTGAGCGTATATACAGATGTTTTGAGACTCATTCCCCCAAGATCGTCTCTTTGATATGGTACATTATTATTTAAATATAATGAATTCATCATCCAATGCTTAATTTTAAGTTTTTATTATAGGTTATTAGACTGTAATATAATATTTAATATTTAGCAATGAGGATGCCAAATATATACTTTTAAAATTTCCTTGACTCAACACCTATGTGTTCTGATAAAATGACACACAAATGTTTTTCCTGTGAGAAACTGTACTATTCACCTTATTTCCAACACATTGCATATCCTTGCTCTCTTTGTAGATTTAGAAAAGCATGATGAATTTGTCATGAAGGGACAGGAAGTAATTACCTCAGAGACTTGAGAACCAAGTCTGTATTTTCTTTCCACATCTCCACCCCCAGTTTCGCTCCTGGAAAAGTTGAGACGTATGACCTGGGATAGCTACACATAGCTGAAGAATATTAATAGAAATATAACAAATACTAAGTCCCTTGCCCTTCCCACCTCATCCTTTGTATTTCTATGTGTCAGTTGTTAAATGGGTTGACCTTACTTCAGACTTACTGCATATTGATTTAAGAAATATATCTGATGAAATTACCCTTCTTAATAATATGTAGAAAGATTTTAAAATGATTTGAATGCTAAATTCTATTCGTGTATTGCATGTGTTTTATCATGTCAAAAACTGGAAATATGTTAAAACTGGGGTTCCTAGATATCTTTCCAGCTGGTGCAATTGTAAGTTTCCAGAATTTTCTTCTAGTGCTTTCCCCATAACAAAGGTCCTGTGAATAGCCACACAGACATGTAGAACCTTACACACACACACATACATAAACACATATACACATGCACACACGATTTTGGAGGCTGTTCACATTTTTGACTTGTGTAGGATAACTAAGCAACATGGGGTGGGGAGGTTAAGAAAACAGGCAGCCCAGAAGGAACTTGAGTTTGGGGTGAAGAAAGACATCATGGAAGAGAAATGGCAAGACTTGTCCCATCATTTGACCAAGTGCCTGAGGTTATTCTGGGAATTGGCTCACAAGGAGTTATGCAGAGATCAACCAAGGATTTAAAAACTGGAGGATACTGTGTTTACCTTCCTACAGATTTTTATAATTTAATTTATTTCCTATAGATTTTTTTATGCTTCCCAAGAAGAAATCCCTTCTGCAGTTAGACTGAAAAATCTTCTGCACTTATCACATTTATTCACTCATTCCACAAGCTTTTATTGTGAACATACCTGATCCATGGGCAACATAGTGGAAGGTGGGGATCCCTTCTCTCTCCACACTCTGCTGAGACACCAGTTGTGAACATCCATTAGCCACAGCCAAGTTCTCAAGGTCCAGGGTTCTGCAAGCAGACAGTCCATGGACAAGTCAACTTGTCCCCTGTCCCCTTCTGGGGACTATTTCAATACCCAGACAGTATCAGGAGACTGATCAAAAAGGAGGTACACCTTGTCTGATGGGTTAATATTTGCTGATAATTTATTCCATTTAACTCATCCCCAGCGCTGCTTTCTTTACCTCTCTTTACGCACCCAGTGGTTGATGCTTTCATTCTTTCTTTCATTGGACTTGGGCTCCATTCTGTAGAGGAGCCTTGACTTTTTCAGTCTAGTTCTGTTTTCCAAGGTAGGCCAGGAAGTAGAGACATTATTTACGCCTTGTTTTTCTCTCTTTGGTGAAGACAAAAAAGCAATTCTTATTTTCTTTCTGCTGGTCAATTAAATGTAATGGTATTGTAGGAATAGTTATGGGAAATATTTTCCGGCAGATAATTTTTGTCTTACATCCCAATTCTGTTCTCTGCTCAGACATGGAGATTAAAAAAAAAACACCACCACAAGTTATGAGAAAATTGGGGGAGGATGTGCTCTCAGGACCTCCCTGGGTGGGTGTTACCAAGAGAGCATAGCAAGAAAACACTCATTCTTAGAGTCCAAAATGACAGCAACAACCAAGTCAGCATGATTTGGGGTTCTATATATTATTGTGTGGGTACTTTAAAATAGTTAACCAAAAGACTTGAACTAAAAAAGTTCTTTTTACTTACCTGGATTATGTGATGAATAAATAAGTGGCAATTTTGCCTCTTGTGACATCAACACATGGATATTGTTACTGTGTGATTTAAATGTGACAATGAAAGGAGGTAGATGTGTATTTTTATTACTTTTAATTCAATAAAAACCCAAAACAGTGATTGGAATTTGTTATAGTTTGACCACCTTTTTCATAACTGCTTACAATTAGTATTATTGTTTGAATAAGAATAAAATATTTGATAATCCAGACAATAGCTCTTTCACAAGCACATTGTTCCTTTTTGTCCTTCCAGTTGCAGGCATGGGAGAGATTTGAGTTTAAAAATATCAGTGGGCTTTGGCACACGTTTTGGTTGGCAAAGCAATTCGCCAGCTGTCCTAGTTTGCTGTCATTTTCCATGCCTCTCTTGACACTGTGCTTAAAGTTTTGGTCATTCAGCACCACAGCCCTTTTTAACTTGCATGGCATCTCCTAGAAGCCATCACAGCCTGAGGATGTGGCCTCCCTATTTGGTCACCACACACAAAACATCACCTTGAGGGAAGGGGGAGTTTCTGAGACAGCTTTCACAGGGACATGGGTTTTATTAGGAGGTGATTGGAGGACAAGTGTGGGGTATTTTGGGGGAAAAAAGCATCATCTCCCCTATCAACATGTAGTGCCTAGCTAGGCCTCTATAGAATATAGGAGTAACAGGAGTAACAGGAAATTAGGAAGAGGATAACAAACTTTTTTGGAAAGTGTGTGTGTGTGTGTGTATGTGTTTAACAAAAAGGAGTGTAAATGTTAGTCATGGCCACCTGCAAGGGTTCAATTAAAAATAGCAGAGAAGGGTGCAGGAAAATATATTGGTCTATAGCACTGCTCAGTAGCTAACCAACCACTATCCACATGAGTCTGTGGACCACTTGAATATAACTTGTCAGAACTGAGTTGTGCTGTTAGTGTGAAATAGTGTGAAATATACATCAGATTTCAAAGACCTAGTGTGAAATTTTAAAAAATGTAAACTATGTCATTAATAAATATATGTTGAGTTTGGGATTAACAGATACACACTACTATATATAAAATAGGTAAACAAGGACCTACTTAGAGGAAGGGAACTATATTCCGTATCTTGTAATAACCTATAATGAAAAAGAATCTGAAAAATTAACTGAATCACTTTGCTGTACACTTGAAACTAACACAACATTGTAAATTAACTATACTTCCATTAAAAAAATACAATTTTTTAAAAAAGAAAATCTATCAGTTTGCATTAGTTATTTATTGCTACATAAAAATTACACCAAAACGGAGTATCTTAAAACAACAATGTTTATTATCTCAGCGTTTCTGTAAGTCAGGAATCTGGGAGCAGCTTTGGTGGGTGCCTTTGGCTCAGCGTCTCCCATAAGGCTGTAATCAAGGTACCCTCTGGGGCTGCAGTGATTTGAAGGCTCAGCGAGGGAAAGATGTACTTACAAGCTCACTCACATATTGGTACAGGCCACCCTCAGTTACTTTTCCATCTAGCAGATCATAAGGGGGCAGCTGGCTTCCATCAGAAGGAGCAAAAGAGGGAGCACAAGATGGAAGCCACAGCACTTTTATAACAATCTTGGAGGGAACATCCATCACTAAGGTTGTGTTCCATTCATTAGAAACGAGTCCCTAGGTCCAGCCCACATTCAGGGGGAGAGAATTACAGAAGGATGTGAATACCAGAAGACAGAGATCACTGGAAGCTGACTCAGAAGCTGTCTTCCACGTGATCCAATTTTTCAAATTGGATTCAGATAACATTACCTTCAAGACTGGTACTGTGTTTTCTCTTGCATTCATGGCCATTTATTTAAAGTCTAAAGTAAAGGGAGAAGCAGCAGGAGTCTGGAAACTGATATCGTGACAGACCCCCTGCAATAGACGCGTTTATGATATTTAATCTCCACAAGGGGATTGAGAGGTAGGACCTTACTGTTGCCATTTTCAAATAAGGAAACTGAGGCTCACAGAAACAGAGAGTGGATACAGAGTTTTGTGGCTTGATACCACATTCCTACAAATATACATTAGAAACAGAACTGTAGGATTTTTTTCATTATATTTTCCTTCTATCAGTTTCTATTCAACCTGACACTACAAATGAGTATGAAAAATAACATATCATTTATTTTTTCAGTTAGTAAAATAATACATGTTTACTTTATAAAATTAAGAAATTATAGAGTTTAGAAGTATGGGGAAGGGCATACCGTATTTTATCAATTAAATATATTAGCCATAGTGTTGTTATAACAAGTTTTGGCCAGTGGCAGCAAGGCAAAAGTCAATCTCCATGGTTACGGAATCTGAAGAAACAGGAAGGCAGCAGATTTTACAAGGCTCAAGGGACCAGCTGGGTCTTGCTGATTGAGGAAGATTCCATTTAATAAATTTCTGGGTAGCATAGGGCAGTTAATGTGGGTGAAGAGGAGATCAAGGAGGTGGCCAGTGTCTAAAGGTTAATGGCTCATTCCTTATAATTTGATTGTTCCTATAATTTTTTATGGAAAGTTTCTTATTAAAGGTTTGTGGGCTTAAACTAACAAGTACAGAATCATAATCAGTTGTATAGTTGGAAATTTTAAAGTAAAGCATGTTCTAGAAATGGTTGACATATTTGTATTGATGAATCAGAGACCTAAAATTATAGACACCTGGAGAACAGGGACCACAGCAACTGACATCTGATAATAGTTGGTATTTGTTAATAAAACGTTCAGGTCCTGTGCCTGGGGGCTCACTGTAATGTTTGTAGGATGAGTGAGTGAAATGAATGTCACTGCTCGTTGGAACTCAGGCCCTTGAGCACGGGGTCCTTGGCATCCTCTATATCCACAAGTGTTCTCGAACTTCAGGATTGTTTCACTTGTGCCAGAAGAACCTGTCTGGGAAACATCTAATGAGCCAGGCTAAGAAACATCACACCACTGCTGAATCTACCTGCATTCTCTCAGCCCGAAGTTATCCGATCTTTCTCTTGCTAGTGAGGCGTGTCAACAAAGTCAAACCCAAGTGTGTGCTTTGGTTTCGAGCCCCAGCCGTTGACAGTTGTGCCCAGTTGATGTAATGGGCTCTGTGCAGATAAAGGTGAGGATTTGCAACATTAGAAGTGCCTTCACAGGTGAGAAGACAAAGATCGCTAACATGCTTATTTCTCACAGCCCAGGTCCCCAACCCAGGCCTGGAAGCACATCAAAGGCCACACTTACCTTCTTTTCATGCTCTGGGTCTGACTCTCTCCCTTTCTGATTGCACCCCTGCTCTACTTACTAGTCGAACAATGGGGCTATTATGGTCTTGGAAGAAGGATAATTACCTCAAAGGCCAGGTGCCAGTGGTAAGTTTCCTTGTGTCCAATTACTGTGGGGTAAATGGTTCAGGCTTTGTTTTTCTTTCCTTTTTTTCTTTTCTTTTTTTTTTAAGCCCTTACTGTCAAGCTGCCAGACACTGGCCCTGAGCCCCAGTATCAGCACAGGGCATCTAGTTTTGTTTTAAACTTGGGTTCCATTGTCTTTCCCTCTCTCCCAACCTAGTATCTGATTATATTTATATCTCCTTATCAGTGCTAAAAAGCAAGGGCAGATCAGCTGCAGTAAAGTGAATCGCAACCCCAAAGTCACCATTCCATCAACCAAACCCAGACTGTTCTTATCACTGATTGGTTTGGATGAGGCAAGGGTGATTCTAAGAACAAGGGAGGGAAGACACTGATGTGGTTTTGGCCTTTGAGTGACATATCTGAGCACTCCCGCTGGTCCTCTCCATTAACTCAATCAAGACTTATCAAGGAAAAACAAACAAATCACAAGTGAATGGCAATAAGTTCTGGCTACACAGTGGTGTTTCTTTCTTGCCTGGCGGACAGGTGTCTGCTGTGAAATGATTACAGTACCTCCCAGAATGCTTTTACTTGTAGCTGTTGCTAAGAATTATAACAAATATTGTTACAGGTGTCTTAAAACATTGTCTGAAGCACATTAAGTATATTATCTCATGAGTTCCCTATGACAACCTTAACGAGGTAGTGAGTGCTCTTAATTCCATGTTTTAGAAGAAGATCTGGAAGCTTAGCAAGATTAACATCACAAGGTTTCACAGCTAAAAAGTGGTGGTTGATAGGTCTCTCTCACACCAAAGCTCAACCTCTCAACCCCTCTATTTTAATGGGAACCTCTCACCACCACTGGCTGTTTAAGGAGAATCAGTGCTCCTAACGGTAACAGAAACACTTCAGAATAGAATGCACGTCAGTTAGGGTCCAGGTTCTCTCATGGAGCCTACACTGCGGGTACTTGATTGCTTTCCTTGTCTGGCTGAGCTTCAACAGCCTGAGCAGTGGCCCCCACCATTTTACCAGGTGTTGCAAGCAACTGCTTTGCAAGATAATGGTATTAGCCAGCAGGATGGGAGACATGGTCACTAGCTGACCCATTTCTATTAGTTAGTCCCTGGGGTCTCGTGTGCAGAATTGCTTGGCCTGCACAGCTGACAGCCCCCAAATTGTATGTGTATGTGAATCCTGTCCCCACATTCAAACACCACCTTTGCTTGTTCCATAGGATCCGCTCCAGGCACAGATGAGCATTTTGTTGGGCTGAAAGCTACGTGTCTAGATTCATCTTGGTGATCAACTCTGATGACAGCTGGAGTCCCCAAGTGACTGAAGATCTGGAGTCTATAGCTCAAATGCCCTTTCTGTGACTTGTGGAAAGGAGAATGGACTCATTCCCAAGTTTTTCAAACTCTTAGGTTCTGAGAGGGGAGAGGATGAGTTTGCGATGTGGGTGCATGAACAGGTGGTCAAGGCACAAGTTCTGCTCTGGCTGCTTCTCATCTCCTGTTTCTGCTGAAATAGTTCTGGGTTCTGTCCCCCTGTCACTCCACACATGTCGTTCCTCTGGGCTCCTTGGACCCAGACAGAAGACTTAGCCCTTATGATCCCCTAGTGTGTGCTCTCTCACACACATACACACATCTCTCTCTCTTTCTCACATACATTCACACACACACACACACACACACACAGATGGACACACACACTCACCACGTTTCCCTTTCTAACAAATGTTCCCTCTCTCATACACACACTCACACACACACGAATAGAAACACATGCTCATCTCTCCCCATCTCTGTCTGTCTCTCTTGGACACATACACTCACACACGCATACATACAGACACATATACTCACACTCCTCTTTCAGACACATATCCAGGTGCTTTCTTTCTCACACAAACACACTTCTCAAACACCTATACAAACAGAAGCTGTATATAACATCCTGTACACAACAGACATTACTTTACAAAAGGTTGAAGGGTATTGCATATCACAGTCTAAATACTTTAAATATGAGATCCTTGTTCATAAAAGTCCTTCAGGTATTTGGGGATATTCTTCACCATGTTCCCCTTCTTTCCCTTTCTGCTCCCCTCTCTTCACCGTTCTCCCTCACATCCCTAAATTCCCAGTCATATCCAGGAAAGAATTGTTTAGCAATCTGTTCCTTGGTCTTCTGCTTCCAGGGTCTTCACTGCTATTCATGCTAGTTTTAGGAAGTAGGAATTTTAATTATATTCATATTTAGAATATGAATTGTACAATTATGAAGCTTAGTATGACAATATCAAATACTTTTCCCCCAATCTTGATAATTAGCACGAATTAACTATGATTTCAAATTGGTAGATTATTCTAGAAAAATAAATAGTTCTCTATCATATCAAAGAAACTTTGATGTTCTCACAGCCTGAACTAAGCTGGTCAGGCCAATAGAAAATGGACTTGAACACAAGAAATGTCTAGTCTGGAAATGGAATCATGTACATACAACAATATGATCATGGTAAATAGTGCATGCCACAAAATAAATAAAAGTTAAGTTTGAATAAGCTAGAAAGGAGATTTTTTGTTTCTTGTATGGGGATGGGGAAAAAATCAGACAAGTCATGATGAAGGAGGTACCATTAGAAGGGAATGTTGAACAATGGGATGGGTCTGAAATGAGAGGTAAATGTCATTAATGATAAAGATATACAACTTGTATTTGTTTTTCCCTGCCTGTATTACAAGTCAAATTCATTCATTTTATTGTAATGTTACATTTGAAATTTTGAGTGTGGAATACAGAAAGCTTTCCTATGTGGAGGACAGGAAAATAATTTCATTTATTCATTTGGGCACTAGAGCTTATAGTCATAAAACAATTAACATTTAAATTATTTTTAAATTTTAAAGCAATTACTTATTATGCTTTTAAACTTTCCGGTACCAAGGACTGTATTGGGTATAGAGAAATAGAATAGTATGTAAATATGACAGAAAGCATTAAGAAATTAGGTAGGTATCTTAAAAAAATAGGTGTTAATTTTGATGCTTTGCAAAATCAGATGGAAGAGAGGAAATTTTAATTTGCAATTGAAATTTGCAAGGCTGAAGGTTTTCTTCATTGCCAAGTTGCTTTTGAGTGCTTTGTTATATCCTCCATTCCCTGTTTTACACAATATTCTAAATTCATTTTCCCACTGAATAGAATCTACTTATCAGTCAGGTATACTTGTACAGTTAAATGCAGAAACTAGAGAGTATCCTGTACAGGCCACAGAAATCATACTACTTTTGACTCAGTTGTTTTGTTTTGTTTTTTTTTTTAACATCTTTATTGGGGTATAATTGCTTTACAATGGTGTGTTAGTTTCTGCTTTATAACAGAGTGAGTCAGTTATACATATATATATGTTCCCATATCTCTTCCCTCTTTGTCTCCCTCCCTCCCACCCTCCCTATCCCACCCCTCCAGACAGCCACAAAGAACCGAGCCGGTTATATGACACTTAAGAGCATCAGTAAGAGCACTTTGAACAACCAAAAGGAGTTGTCCAATTAAAATATTATCACTAAAATATATATATATTGAACAGAATAGGTTATTGTTGTTTTAATGCCTGCTGACCTGAATAGGAGAGAGCCTTTATTATTTTTCCTGCTTTGGCCTATAAAGCTATTAACTGGGGTTTTCCTCTTAGCAGTTAACAATAGCAAAGTGAAGACGGCATCTAAGCTGTGTTCAGCCCTGACTCTTTCTGGTCTTGTGGAAGTAAAAGAGGTATGTTTGTAGACGACCTTCTTTGCTGGGAATTTAAGCCTTGGGTGACTAAACCCAGTATCTCTTTTGTCAGACGATACAGAGAGAATCTGGGAGAAATAACAACCCTGAAGGTGAGGTGATCAGTGTCACTCAACTAGGAAACAAGTTGAGAAGGGCTCTGCATGGGAGAAACCAGATGCCTCGAAGGACGAAACCTCTGAAATCAATCTCCTCTGAAGAGACTCAGCTTGGGCCCATGTGGGTTGGGACATATTTTGGTCTCAGTACTAGTGGTGACCACTGAGGCATCTCTTAGTGGACACGAATCTTAGGCCTAAGTGAAGGGCAGTTGCCTGTATTTTCCTCAGCTTTTGGGTGGGAGGCTAGAATAGGTTGGAGGGGGAAATCCTTTTCTGACAATTCATTAGAAATATTAACATTAAATAGAGGTATTTATGGTTCTCCATTCTTCTCCAATGCTGAAATTTTCTTGTGTGAGAAGTGTTATACCACAATAGCTGTTATACCATTGATCTGTACATGACCTAGGGCCTCAGTTTCTTCACACCTACCCTTTCTTATTTTTCTCTTTAGTTAAAGTTCTTCCATCTTTTATTCCAAAATATGGGATGTTCATAAAAATTCAGTTAAGACTGAAGAATATAAAGTGACATCTCAGGCCTTGCTTACACTTTCCTCCCCAGCGGGAGCCACCAATACATTTTTTGGTGTGGCTGTTCGGACTTCTTTTTATGTATTTACAAGTGTGTTTTGTGTGTGTGTATACACATTTTTTAATGTAAATAAGGTCGTATGTATACAGTGTTCAGTCACTAGCTCTTTCCCCCACCTTTAGCTGTCTTTGACATTATCCATCTTAGTGTATTGACCCACTTTCTTACTAATTATGGAACGGCGTTCAGTGCTCTAGATGGACTGTGGTTTATGTAGCGGTTCCATAATTGTCGGACATAGAGGTAGCACCCCCAGCTTCTTCCCGACCTTTCCTGTCTGCTGCTTCTTCCCAAGGAACATAGAAAGCATTTCCCTCCCCCCGTGGTTCTCTTTCTCTACTGCGTATTTCATTTCTAGCATCTTTACTGTGGGCATGCTCCCCCGCCACAGGCTTCGATTCCATTCAACAGCCTCTTCAGCATGTCCGATTCATCTTGATAATCATAATCATTACAATCTCCACAATGCCTCGCACAGTGCCTTGTACCTAATAGACAGATATTTGATAAAACTCTCCAAGGGGCAGGCTCAACATAAACACGTAGACAGAAGTTACACTCCAGGGTCCTGATCAGTGAGAAACCGAACGTGTGGCACGAGGCAACGTCTGCGATCTCCTGCTGTCATGCGCTTACTGCAGACGTGAGCGTTTGACACCTGTGAGGGGGACATAGTACACCACCATACGGTAGAAAAAGCGTGGCCTAATCCTCTGATATCTTGAATTTCAGCTGCAGCGCAAGTTCTTGAGCCCCGAGGAGATTCAGTCTGTCCGAGAACACCTGGGTTACCACAGTGACAGCCTGCTCTCTGTGCAGATCACAGGAAAAAAGCCCAATTTTGAAGTGGGTTCTTCTAGTCAACTTAAGCTTTCTACTACCAAGAAGTCTTCCGGTGAGACTGGCCTAGGGATATTGTTCTGTCTGAGTGGGCCTGAAAAGCCGTATTAAAAACTGAGCCAGAGATCTGAATGAGGTGGTGATATCTTTAGAGGATCATTCCCTTCCTTAATTTCCCTCATTTCCAAGTGGAAGAATGCTTAATGTACTGTTGTTCTGGGCATATTCGGATCCAATACTGAAATGATGCGTAGATATTACCTAGTTCAGCCCCTTCTTCTGCACCAGAGGACACTGAGGTCTCCAGATACTAGAGGTCAGACTCCCATAGTTTCATTAGTTAATGAAGTCTTTCCAGACCCCAGAATTATGACATTTACCCTCAGAAGACCTCACAGTGACGGTCATGGCGGATAAGAGTGTGCTATTCCTCTTCCCATGTGTCCTTTTCTCTGTGCCACTGAATTCAGCTTTTCTTTGAGGATCTTAAGACACTTATAAAAATATCTCCTCTCAGAAGATTGCACTCCACCCTTTTTCACCATTCTCACCCTTCCTATCACTATTTTTTAATGCCTGAGTTGAGAAAAATTGTCCTAGCTGTGAGGTATGCAAAAATTTACAGGTATTCACACTGCTCTGTTTTGACTGTCCAGCCTAAATCTTCAAGAAATCCTTTAGCATCCTAACCTTTGGAGTCACAGTTCCAGAATGGGTAGGAGCAGCTTAGATGGCCTGCCCTGTGGGAGATCTGAGCATCCAGTGTGACAGTGATCTCTGGGGGGTGCACTTACCCGCCAAGGCCCATTCGTGGACTGGCCCACACTGAACCCTCAGCTCTTTCGGGCCCAGAGAGAGAATCAGGAGGTGTGATTTGCTACTGATTTGTTGTTACGCCACCGCCATCAGCTCTTGAGCCCATTTTCTTGTCTGTAACAGGTCTACATGAGACCGGAGCTTTGCTATTTATAATGCTTTTTGGTACAGTTTCTTGTTTCATATTCAAATCTCCTGCAGTGGGCATAGGGAATCCTATTAGCCCCATGTTCTAGGGATGGGAACTAAGAGAAGGAGGAGAAAGCAATATGGAGTGGAAGTTAAAAGCGTTAGGTAGACTCTGTCTGTACTTGTGTATTTGTGGCTGGGTGTAACTGGCCTAAGTATCTAAACCTCTTTCCTCATTTATAAAATTAGGATGACAAGAACTTTCCTCATAAGGTGGTGAGCAGGACTAAATTAGATCATGTATGTAAAATGTTTAATGTAGTATCTGGCACAAAGCTTAACAAATGATGGCTTTTATTGCCATAAAGTGATGGGTCCCTCTCATGCCTTTATAAGTGATAGAGCTGGGCCTTGAACCCAGGTCCAGTGTGTTCCCTGCACAGCCTCAGTAGAAAGCACTTACATGTGCTTGGAGTTTGTTTCCAGCTGCTTTTCTGGAGCTTGTTTTCTTTCATTGGTTGGATTCAGGGAAGCCTGCTATGGACCCTGCAGCTGCCAAGCTCTGGACCCTCTCAGCCAATGATATGGAGGATGAGAGCGTGGTGAGTCAGCACTGTGGTCACCTGATTGCTTTCTTTCAGGCCCCACTTTGGGTGGGAATGTTGTTGTTTGGAGTGGCCTCTCTGGGAATATTTACAATTGTTATATCTTCTTCTTGGATCGATCCCTTAATCATTATGTAGTGTCCTTCTTTGTCTCTTCTGATAGTCCTTATTTTAAAGTCTATTTTGTCTGATATGAGAATTGCTACTCCAGCTTTCTTTTGGTTTCCATTTGCATGGAATATCTTTTTCCATCCCCTTACTTTCAGTCTGTATGTGTCTCTAGGTCTGAAGTGGGTCTCTTGTAGACAGCATATATATGGGTCTTGTTTTTGTATCCATTCAGCCAATCTGTGTCTTTTGGTGGGAGCATTTAGTCCATTTACATTTAAGGTAATTATCGATATGTATGTTCCTATTCCCATTTTCTAAATTGTTTTGGGTTCGTTATTATAGGACTTTTCCTTCTCTTGTGTTTTTGTCTAGAGAAGTTCCTTTAGCATTTGTTGTAAAGCTGGTTTGGTGGTGCTGAACTCTCTCAGCTTTTGCTTGTCTGTAAAGGTTTTAATTTCTCCATCAAATCTGAATGAGATCCTTGCTGGGTAGAGTAATCTTGGTTGCAGGTTTTTCTCCTTCATCACTTTCAGTATGTCCTGCCACTCCCTTCTGGCTTGTAGAGTTTCTGCTGAGAGATCAGCTGTTAACCTTATGGGGATTCCCTTGTGTGTTATTTGTTGTTTTTCCCTTGCTGCTTTTAATATGCTTTCTTTGTATTTAGTTTTTGACAGTTTGATTAATATGTGTCTTGGCGTATTTCTCCTTGAATTTATCCTGTATGGGACTCTCTGTGCTTCCTGGACTTGATTAACGATTTCCTTTCCCATATTAGGGAAGTTTTCAACTATAATCTCTTCAAATATTTTCTCAGTCCCTTTCTTTTTCTCTTCTTCTTCTGGAACCCCTATAATTCGAATGACTCAGTTGTTTTGTATTCACATACAGTTAAGTTCAACAGACACCAGTGTACTGATTACAGGTCTCTTTAAAGTCATTCTAATATAGCTTTCCAATTGATTCTGTAATTTGCATTCAAGCTTTTATGCTCAATCATCCTGTATTAAGTACACTACTTTGGTTTCTTCACCTTCAACTACTTTCACTGAACAAGAGGCAGGGAGCAAAGCTCAAATGCTGCCATTTTGGTGACCAGTTGGTTACACAAAGAAATGAAGCGAGCAATACCTGATGAATATGATGGTACATACACATGGAAATTGAATGAGTCCATTTAACAGATTCCTTTTTATATAAACTTTATATCTGGAATAATTTTAGATTTTTAAAAGTTGGAACAATAACTCAGAGAGTTCCTGTATACTCTTCACCCAGTCTTCCCAGTCATTAGCATTTTATGTTACTGTGGTATTTTTGTCACAACAAAGAAACCAACATTGCTTTATTACTGTCAACTGAACTCCAGATCTTATTTGGATCTCACCAGTTCTTTCAATAATGTCTTCTTTCTGTTCCAAGATTCAATCCAGGGGACCCATTGCATTCAGTTGTCATGTCTCCCCAGTCTCCTCTGGTCTGTAACAGTTTCTCAGTATTTTCTTATTTTTCACTACTTGAGAGTCTTAAGGAGTCTTAGCCAAGTATCTTGTAGAATGATCCCCAGCCTGGGTTTGTCTGTTGTCTTCTTCATAGGGTTCTAGAATTTTGGAATGAATGAGACAGAGGTGATATGCCCTTCTCATCCAATTCAATTAGGAGGTACGTGATATCCACATGACATCATGGGTGACTTTAACCTTCATTACTTGGTTGTAGTAGTGTTTCTTAGGGTTCTCCACTGTAAAGGTAATATTTCCCTTTTCTAGCCTCTATTCTTTGGAAGTGAATTCCTAAGCCTAACCCACCCTATAGGTTCGAGGGAGGGGAAGTCAATGGAACCCTACGTCCTGGAAGGGGTGGCATGTGTGTATATTACTTGAAATTTTTCTGAAAGAGAGATTTTGTCTTTCTTTCTTCTTTCTTTTTTGAGTCATTTACTTACATCAAAATACGTTATTTATTTTGTGGCTCAAATCATATCAGATGTAGCCTTTGGTAGCTCTTACAGGTTTGCTCCTTGTCCCTTTGATATGCACCTATCTTTCATGCATGTGTATATTTATGTATGTAAATATCTCCTTACTTTTTGGTACTCCAAGGTACTCTAGGCACACCTTGAACTTTGCTTGTTCAGCCCCACAATCAGTAATTTCCCCAAGGACCTCTGACTAACAGATTCTTTTAACATATTAATGAAAAGAAAAACAAATTCTCCTTTCAATAAAAATGGTATCATCATTTGATAGGTACATTATTTTAAAACTTTCTGTTAATTAAGAACTTTGAAAAATTTGTAAGTTAATTTGCATTTGCTGAGACACTATAAAATTTTATTAATCCCATTTTTATTGACCATAATGATTCAAAATATAAAACATTTCTTAACTTTTAAATCAATTTTAAACAAATTCTAAAGAACTTCTAAAAGAGTGTGAGTAAAATATTTGATTTACCACATTTCCATTTCTATTCAATTTCTCTTTAGTGCATTGACCTCAAAAGGTTAACGGATCAGTCAGGATGTGCCAGGTTATGCTGCAGTAACAGCAACAACAAAAAACAAATCTCAGTGGCTTAAACAACAATGGTTCATTCATACTCAGGATCTATATTCACCTTGGGTGAGTAAGAAGCTCTTCTCCTTGGTGTCCCTACTCAAGGCTCCAGGCTGAGCAAGTCTCTACTGTCTGGAATTAGATTTTTCATCTTGATAGCAGGAAGAAAATATGCTTATGACCAGAACAAGTTATTTCTCATATACCATTAGCCAAAGCTAGTCGCATGACCATGCCCAGCATCAAAGGTTGCAATCCTGCTGTGTGTCCTGAAGGAAAAGAACTAGAAATACAAATGGACAGCTCTAACTGTCCACTCTTGGGTATGTGTCTACCACTAGGAGATCCAACTCTCCAAGCTTTCCAAACTGCAGAGGTAATTCTTTCCTTTATTATACAAATAAGGCTCATTAGCATTCCCATACCACTAGATGGAAAGGAGTTCTATATCTTTCCCCAGTATTTCTAAAGCCCCCCAAGGGGCCTATATTTTCTTGGTTGTCACATGTGACCTCTTATTATAAGCTGCTTCTTCAACTCCAAAACTACGATCTGCTTTTGAGATTATTCTATCACCAACACAATGGTCTCTGAGAAGAGTGTAGCTCAGAGAAGGCTGTTCTGCCCTCATTAATTTATCCTGGGTATAGACACTGTCCATATCCTAATTCTTCACAGTAAACCTATACCTGGGCTAAGGTGACATTAAGGTTTACTGAAGAGCTGTGACACAAACTTGATAGGAGATAAAATTAGATATCCATCATTTTTAATTACCCATGATCTTTCCAATCAGAAACAATATTAACATGCTACTGTATTTCCTGTCCACATTTCTTCCATAGGTACCTATTTTAATAGTATAGTTTTGGATTCTGCTCTATCTTTTAACATTAAAATATTTTATGCCATTATATAATTTTTAAAAATCTTGCTTTAATAATTGCATAATATTCTATCAATCATATGGAGATTCCACAACTGATTTATTTTCTATAATAGACATATTCCTATGTTGTCAAATTCTATTTTTTTTAATTGGCAACTTAAAAAAATTGAATAAATTTGACTTGTAGCATTGTAAAATTTAAGGGGTACAGTGTGTTACTTTGATACATTTATATACTATAATATGATTGTAGATATAGTGATATTTATCACATTACATAGCTGTAGTACAATATTATTGTCTATATTTATTATGCTGTGTGTTAGATCTCTATGGCTTATTTGTTACATTACAAGTTTGTACCCTTAAATACCATTATCCTTATTCCACCCTCCATCCCCTGGTAACCACCATTTTACTCCGTTTTTTACAGGTTTAACTTTTTCAGATTCCACATATATGTGATATCATACAGTGCTTGTCTTTTTCTCTGACTTATCTCGCTCAGCATAATGTGCTCAAGTTTCATCCATGTTGTCACAAATCTTCCTTTCTCACACTGGAAGAACTAAATAGACATTTCTCCAAAAAGGACATTAAAATGGGCAACAAAAAATGATGCTCAACATCACTAATCGTCTGGGAAATGCAAATCAAAACCACAACAAGATATCACCTCACACCTGTTAGAATGGCTATCATCAAGAAGACAAGAGACAACAGGTGCTGGTGAGGATGTGGTGAAAAGGGAACCCACTGTTGATGGAAATGTAAATTTGTCTAACCACTATGGAAAATAATATGAAGGTTCCTCAAAAAATTAAAAATAGATCTACCATTTGATTATTCACAATAGCCAATATATGGAAACAACCCAAATGCCAATCAACAGATGAATGGATAGAAATGATGTGGTACATATACACGATGGAATATTATTCAACTTCTATTTTTATAATAAAATAAAGTACTCTGTGACAGATAATTTTGTACATATGTCTTAATGCATATCTCTGATTAATCCCATATTATAAATTCCTGGATGAGAAACCACTGAGTCAGAGGATCAACTGTTTTCAGCTCTTAATAATTATTGTTAAATTGTTTATTGAAGAGATTGATTTCAGTTTATGCTTTCACCTGCAGAGTATGTGATTGAATCCTCATCAACATTAAATAATCTTGGGAAAATACTTTTGTTGTCTTTTGAACAACACACTGATAAACACTATGAAGAAAAATAAAAATACAGAAACAGGCATGGGTAGATTTTGAACTAACATGTTATCTTATATTACAATTGTAGTACAGTAGAGCATCTATTTGGCTGACAAATATCTATGATTAAAAATTAAACAATACTTTGGTTAGAGTAGACCCAATGTCAAAATAGCAACCTTTGGTTGTAAAGTCCTTGTGATCTCATTACTTGTCCACCAACATACTAGTTTTATAAATCTGCTTTCTCTCATACAAAGCAAGCTTTTTTATGGTTTTATTTGCTTTTAAGGGAAACCATACTTTTATGTAAATAAAAACTCAGAAACGTACCACAAAAGAACATAAGAACAACATAAATAGTAATTTAAAATCTGATAAAAAGTTTGGGATTTGGAAAAATAATAAAGTTCAAGATAAGGGAATTTCACTTGTCAGTTTCCTAGAGAAATTTGTTCTTATTAATGAACAAAAACATCAGAATTACATTTTTAAACAGAAGATTTCACATTTTACATATTCTATAAAGGAGAAGATTTCCATTCTACAATTGCCCTTAAGACAATTGTATCTCTAAAAATTAATAACAAAGATTTACTCTCTGTTTATAAGCCTTGGGAACAACTTCAAGTTTCCACTAATGGTTATGATTTATAGGACAAAATTTAAACCAGAAATGGGAGTGACATATGACTCCCATACATGGTCTAGCTTCATAGATTTCTGTGGCTTAATTATGATGACCTATAACTTGTGTGAAAATCACCTACAAATACACATACACATATATACACACACACAGCTGTTAAAACAAAACTAGACAACATAATTTAACCACAAAATCCACAGTTGCTAAAAACCAAGACAGCTCCAATTATTTAACCACAGAATAATTTAACAACTGTATACAGTGCATATAACCAGAAATATTAATTTATTATTCATATCTAGAATAGTGCATATCATAAAAAGATGGTGATATTTCTTATCTTTCCAACCCAGCTATGTGGAAGATTGACTATGACATTAACCCCAGACTTGATGGACAATAATTTATTGTAGTTGTATGTGTTTAGCCAGACTTTCTTTCTGAGATGTGACATTTTTCAAACTTCTTTCAGAAAGTTTGAGACATCAGTAATTTTATTAAAATATAATTCAGTTAAGAGCAACAACTATACCAAATAAGCTTGTTTTGCCATGAACATTTAATCTTACCTAAGGGGAAATTGTTTATGGAAAAAACACTAAATAAGATAAATGATACCAGAGCTGTGCAGTCTCAGATAGTCTTTGTGTTATTGTTTTGGTGTTTCTGAAACAACTGAATATAGAATGGGGGATGGCTTTCAAGATGGTCATATTTGGGTTGAATGATAACTAAATAATGTCCTCTATCCATGCCTAAGATCATGTTTGGCAGTATGCTCTTAATAGATGCTGGTTAAACAAATGACAAAATGGGTGCTATATTAGCAATCTATTGCTGTGGAACAATATTACAACAAACTTAATGGCTTAAAACAACACACATTTATCATGACAGTTTCTGTGGGTCAGGAGCCTGAGCACATTTGTCCTAGGTCATATGCTTCAGGGTCTCAAAGGCTGCCATTAAAGTGTTGACTGGGGCTGTGGTCTCATCTGAAGTTTGACTGGGGAAGGATTGAATTCCACACTCACATAGTTATTGACAGAATTCAGTTCCTTGTGGTTGTATAACTCAGGAGCTTATTTCACTGAGGGTGTCAGTTGGAGGCCCTTGTGGGCTAGAGACTGTCTTCATCTCCTAGAGACTGCCCCTAGTTCCTTGTTGCGTGCGGTTCCCTAACATGGTTATTTACTTCTTCAAAGCCAGCAAGGGATGGAGAGACTCTAGCAAGATGGATGATACAGATTTATGTAGTGTAATCATGTAACCACATACACAATCCCAACACCATATACCCTGTCATCTTTAGCATAGTCTATTGGTTAGCAGCAAGTCACAGGTCCTGTCCACACTCAAGAGGGGGGTGTGAATACCATGAGGCAGGGATTATGGGGCCTACCCCCAGAGTCTTTCCATTACAGATGAGTATTCAGATACAAAATGATTACTTTTAATATAAATGCCTCTACCCCTTTCCTAAAGGAAATTAGAACGTATATACCTTTTGAATGATGCATTATTGTTTCCTGCATAAAGTGGCTGCATCCTTTTATTATGAATTTTATGTTTTATAATCCACACATTCCACACAACATTGGGTGTATAGAAATTGAGACCGATATTCCCAAACTGTGGTTGCCTCTTTAAGGAATGTTTGATGGTGTAACATGAGGAAAGTCAGTTATGAACTATGGTATCAATAGTCAAAGTTGTGATAATAGTCGTTTGTTTGCTGAGCATCAACTTTATGTCAGGTACTGGGCCAACTACATACATGTGCTGGTCAGGAAAAGTGTCACAATTCCTGCTACAGGCTCAGTCCTACAAGGTCCTCCACAGAGGTGGGCATGGGCTGACCACATGACTCTAACCGTCAACCACACTCTATTGGCCCAGGGTTGTCACAAGCCAGGGGACCAATGAGAGTCTTCTCACACCGCGCTGGGGCTGACTGGGAAGGGTGGACTGCTTCCTCAGATTGTCCCTGGACTTTTTGGTATCACAAAGGGAATATGGCACTAATGAGGGCTGATGCTTAAAAGATACCATGAAGAGACATGGTAAGCTGGACATGGAAGCAAAACTTATAAGTAAAATGAGGAATCAGAAACTGAAAGAACAGAATCCAGTACTTGTCAGTTCAACAAATATTAGCTGAGTGCTTAAAAATGTGCTAGGTACTGCACTGGATGTTAAGAGTTTAAAAATAGGAAAGATGGACAGGTCAGGTCCCAGCCGTCACAGAGCTTAATTCTACTAAGGAAGACAAAAATCAAAATCAAAAACAAAGTAAAACTACTGATATAATCTGTGAAAGCAAAACATATGCCCACCTTGTGACCCACCAATTCCATATTTAGGTATTCACTCAACCACAGAGAGGAATTCTGACGGACACCAAAAGGCATATACAGTTTCATTTATAAGAGCCATAAACTAGAAACAGCCCAAATGTCCACCAAAAGTAGAATGAATACATGAGCTGTGTTATAATCACACAGTGGAATATTACACAGTCAGAAGAAAAGGGAGCACATTATTTTAGACACAACTGAGGGTGAAATCTTACAACATTCTGATAAGTGAAAGAAGTCACACACAGCAGAGTACATGCGTGTGATTATGATTCTATGAAGTTCAAGGACAAGCAAAACGAATCGGTGGTTGAGAGAAGTCAGAACGGTGCTTATCTCTGGAAACAGGGAAGGAAGATACTGCAGAGATTGACTTGAGAAAGACGCAGGCAAATCTGGGGTTGTAGTCATGTTCTATTTCTTGATATGGGTGGTGATGACACAGGTATATAGATATTTAAAAATTAATCAAGCTGTACATTTAAAATCAGTGCACTTCAGTGTATGTTATACTGTAATACAAAAGAAAACAGATGAAAATAATCATTCACTGTGCTTTCTGAAGGAAAAAATAGTAGGGCTGAAATGGGGGAACACTGCAGATAAATGACCTGCTTTTAGAGTGGTCCGCGTGGAGGTGCCGTTTCCGCTGAGACCTATGGGATTTGAAGGAGCTTGCCACCAGAATATCAGGTGGGAGAGCCGCCCAGGCAGAGGGCACTGCAAGTGCAAAGGCCCTGAGGCAGGATGCACCGAGCATGAAACACAGCTCAAAACGAATGTGCAGAAAGTCGCCTGAGGTGAGGTGGAGAAGCAGGCAGGGAGGGGACCACTCAGAGCCTTGGAAGCTGCAGGAAGTTTAGGTTTTGCCATAAGTACACTAGGAAACCATTAGAGGGCAGTAAGTGGGAAAATGAAATGATCTCATTCACAGTTTGAGAAGCCGTCCTCCTGGCTGTAGGGTGCAGCATGGATGGGAGGGCAGGAGTGAAGAATAAAGAGACAAGCGGTGGGAGACAAGAGTCTTGGGGAGGGGGAGGGGAAGTAGCAGATTTGTGATGGAGTCTTGACTTGGCATCAAGTCACTTGCTGGTGTCCGAGTGTGGGATGATGGCTCTGGCTGGATTGGCTGGGTGGCCCATGACACCATTTTCTGAAATGTGGAAGACGAAGGAGAAATGGGTGTGGGGGGCAAGCAAGAAGCAATAAAGCCGTTCTGGACATTTAATTTTGAGACAACTGTGCTCCAAGTGGAGGAGTTGGATACACTGGCCTGGAGCTCAGCTGAGAGCCTTCACCAATAAAATGGTCTGTTCACCTTGGGGATGGATGCGCTCAGCCAGAGCCATGTGTGGAGAGAGAGAGAGAGAGAGGAAAGGAGGACCACAGGCAGGGGAGGGCAAGTGCGATGATCCCATCGTGACAACGCGAACCTGGGTCATCTGAAAGGGGACCTGAGCAAACCTCATCGTACTCATTCTAAGAGGGTCCTGGGATCTAACTTCTAATTTGAGATATTCCCTCAGTTCTCTGGGTGTAGCCCTACCTCCCTCTAAAAATGCTAGGGCGAATAAGTCTCTCATTCTTATAATAAAAGAAACCAACTTTTAAAAATGGCCTCATTCGAAGCTTACTAAAGTTCACAGATATTAACATGTCCATTTGACAGGTGAAGAGACTTATTCTGGGGTTAAGGATGTATCCTGTGTCAAACAGCTATTAAATGTCATGACTAGAGCTTGACATCAGGTTCCTTCCAAAGGGTGGGCACCAAACCACAGAAAAGAATGAAGTCAGCATCTGGTTATAGTTTATACCACCAGTTAAGGAGACTGTCTCCCCAAAATGTGAATACAAAAATGACCCTCGCATTGACACAGCTGGCACAGCAAAACTCCAGCCTCTCAGGGTGTATGGGCCAAGTTTGGTCCAGTTAGAGGGATCTGGTCATTCCTGGGATTAGAAGGACAGGAGGGTCTTTGAGCTTGGGTGGAAGCAAAGGCAAGGCAAGTTTCAAGGATCATTGAGAGGAGCTCAGATTGACTGTCTGGCCTAAGGACAAAGTGCAGTGAACAGCAGAGCCCCCAGACCAGCCCTCTGCCAAGATGGTTCTGTGGGTCATCCTGGGAAGATGTCTCTCCCACCCCTTGCTGCGGACAAAACGGTGACTCATCCCAGAATCCTACCCATGCCTGCTATAGATCATTTTATGTAAATCCATATGATAAATAACACCCACTTCCTCTTGTGGTGTATCCAGTAATAATTATCCAGTTCTTCTGTGATTGTCACCAATTTCAGAGTTAAAGAACTCTGAGGGCTGTTTGATCAACACCTGAATCAAGGGTGGTATCATCAGTGTTTGAGACTCAGAGTGGGAAAAAATCCAATAAGAAAGTCCCTAAAACATGTTCTTTCTAAAGGAGGCTCAGTGCTGGCAAGTACACTGAATTACACACACATACACACACAAACACACACATACACACACAAGCATGCATGTGCATTATGTGGTACTCTTTTTAGTAATTATGGTACGTGGTTGGTTCCATTTTGTGAATTATGCCATCCATTTTGATTAAGGCTTATGCGTCTGTACAGCAAGATTTATGGGTGGTTTTCCTTGATGAGGTCTGTGACACCCAATTTACATGAACTTTCTTCTGCGTATTTTGAATTCTAAGAAAATCAGAACAAGAAAGTAGGTGCATCAAGACTTCCTCTTTTTCCAGAAGGCGTCACCTCTTTCCCATGTCACTACTATTTCTCTTCCCCTTTCCAACAGTACAAGATCATCGTTTTCTTCAAACTGCGCCCTCCCTTTTCTGCCTAAACCCCAGTGAATTAGTTTCCTGAGGTTGTCATAACAAAATACCACAAACCAGGTGGCTCAAAACAGCAGAACTTTATTCTCTCACACTTCTAGACACCAGAAGTCCAAAACCAAGGTGTCAGCAGGGCCGAGCACCCTCTGAGACTCTGAGTAAGATCCTTCCTTGCCTCTTCCAGCTTCTGGTTTGATGACACTCCCTGGTGTTCCTTATCTTGCAGCTGCATCACTCCAATCTCTGCCTCTGTTCTCACATGGAGTTTTCCCTGTATGTCTGTGTCCAAGTTTTCCTATTCTTATAAGGACACCAGTCATGTTTGGATTAGGGCCCACCTTAATGACCTCGTCTTAACTTCATTACATCTGTGAAGACCTTATTTCCAAATAAGGTCATATTCACATATACCAGGCATTAGGACTGCAACATATCTTTTGGTGGGGACACAATTCAACCATTCAACCCATAATACCCTATGTCACTTATGCTTAGTTGTAGTATGAGTTCAAATATCCCCACAAATATGGCTTAAAATTTCTTTAATAATACATATATTGAAAGCTTTAATTAATTACAAAAATTATCTTTTCAAAATAAAATGTCATTATTTTGAGGAAACCTCTGCATTAACATGCATGCTTACTTACATACACACATGGTTTCTCTCTCTCTCTCCCCTCTCTTTTACTTCTTTTTTTAGGGATTTATAATACACATTTTGAATTGTCATACATATGCATTCAAGAATAAATTTTATTCCAGTTTTGCTCTTTTCCATTTGAAATAAAACAAAGAAATAGACTAAAATGCCTGGCCAATGAAATCAGCCTCCCGCGGTGACCCCTTCACATTTCCCATATGTTATGGCCCTCCTTTCAGCCCTAAAAATTGTACGACCAAAACTTTGTAGGATTCAATATTCTGTTGACAGAATGGTGTATCAGTTAAAAGAATGGATTTGGAGGCCAAGAGAAGAGGTTAGGGTCAGGCTGTCACTGACTCATGGTATGTTTTGTGCTCCATTACTCAGCCACCATCAAGGGGTGGTTGTGAAGGTGAATGAGATGATACAGGAAAGTGCTCAGCCCAGGGACAGGCAGCTAATAGATGCTCATTTAATGTTAGTGGGCTATTAAGCAGCATATATATAATATGCCCATTGATTTCTGGTTGTAACTTTCAAAATACTATGCATAAAAGTTATAGAAGGAATTCTGTAATTACTTTAAAAAAACATTTTTAAACGTGTTTTCAGTTTTGAGTAGGAAACAGGAGCTTGTATTTAAAGGTTTTCTGAAAATTAGAAAGTTTGATTTCATTTTGTTTCATTTTATAATTCCTCAAACATTGCAGACATTGTTTTGGGTGAGATGGTCTAGTATATGAGCCTTCCTAGTGAGAGGAAAAGCATCTACCTGTGATATAAATCTCACTAGCAAGAGACTAACTTTTGCTCAGAAAGAGTCCAGGATTTGGAGGCAAACAGACGTGAATTTGCTCATGACACTGGGCAATCACAGAGCACTTCTGAGCCTCAGTGTCTTCATCTTGAAACTGGAATTGCTAAGAGCAGAGAAGACTGGAGCTTAAATGTTATGACTCAGATTTTCAAAAAAGAGAGTGTTCCTTATTTTCCATAACTGATCTCATTCTGTTCTGGAGCTTCCCTATTCCCCCATGAAAGGGGAAGAAGAAAACTCACACTGGTCAGTATGAGTATCTTAGTCTCTTCTGGTTTAAAATATTCCCTTTCAGATTAAGTCAGTCACTTCTGAGTAAGTGGTCAGTCTTTTGAGGCTTTGAGTTCAATTTAAGATTTCTCCTGGGGCTGATCAGGATCCTTGTTGGACATCATCCAGGTATCAGTGTGGACGTGCTGGGTGCTGGAACCACTTTAGGTCCTTGGGCTGCCCCCTGGGCTCTCTCTGGCCCATGAAAGAAGACTGACACAGAAATACACTTATCATATGTTTCTATTTATATGAAATGCTCGAAGTAGGTAAGTCTGTAGAGAGAAAGTAAATTAGTGGTTGACAGCGCTCAACAGAGAAGGGAAATGGGGAGTGAGTACTAATGGATAATGGATATGGGCTTTCTTTTGGGGGTGATGGAAATGTTTTAGAATTAGATAGTAGTGGCAGTCTCACAGCTTCATGAATATACGAAACACCACTGAACTGTATACTTTAAAAAGGTGAATTTTTCATGTGTGAATTACATCTCAATTTTTAAAATTCATTCATGGTCAGAATTATACTTGATTTAGTTTACTGTTATTAGTTCTTGTGTGCATATTTCATTACAGCTGGAATTCACTTTCTATGGAAAAGAATCGCACAAATATGTGTGGGTTTATTTCTGGGTTTTTCTATTCTGGTACATAGATGTATATGCTTGTCCTCACTGTCTTGATACCACACCGTCTTGATTACTGGAGCTATATAGTAAGCCTTACCATCAACCACCCATTCTTCCCACTATTTTTCTCTGTTAAGGTCCTTTTAGCTATTGTAGGGCCTATGACTTTTCATATAAGTTTTAGAATAAGCTTGTCTACATCTACAAAAAGCTTGCTGGATTTTGATAGAAATCACGTTAAATCTAAGATCAGTTTGAGCAGAACTGACATCTTTAATATACATTGCATCTTCCAATCCATGGACACATTATGTATCTCCATTAATTTAGGTATTGTTTGATTTCTTTTATCATCAGTTTGTAATTTTCAGCATGCAGACCCTGTGCATGATTTGTCAAGGTTATACCTGAGTATTGCATTTTCTTGGACACAATTGTAAATGGCACTGTGTTTTTAATCTCTGTTTCCACAAGTCCTTTTTTAGAATATAAAATATGTAATTAATTTCTGTATGTCAATTATGTATCCTACAGCCCTTAATTCACTCCTTAGTCTTCAGAGGTTTGTTTTTCTTTCTTCTTTTATAGATTCCTTGAGCTTTTCTATGTAGACAGTCATGTCATTTGCAAATAGGGACAGTTTTATTTCTTCCTTTCCAATCTGCATGCCTTTTAAAAATGTTCTTGCCTTATTGAAATGGCAAGAACTTCTAGTACTCTGTTGAATAAGAGCAGAGTGGTGAGTGCAGACATCTTTGCTGGGAACATCCTTCTTTCTAGTCTTAGATAAAAAGCACTCAGTCTTTCACCATTAAATATGATGTTATGCATGAACCATTTTTAATCACATTTGGGCAGCACCATATTGGCCCCATGCTATGCTGAATATCAGGCTTTTCTTGGGAGACTGATGTTTTTCTGAGTTATGCACTGGGAAGCAGAAACAAGGCTTCTTCCTTAGAGAAATAACCTCAGATCTTTCTGGTTGTTTCAAACACCATGTCCTTGCCATATGTCTCCATCCTAAGAAATTGAAGGAGATGGGCTCACCTGCCATTTTTTTCCTCTCTCCACTTAGTTCCACACAGAGGGACCAGAGATCTTCCTTCCTTCCTGGAAGCTATCGGGAATGAAGCTTCCTTTACAACACATCTTTCTGATTACTCTAGGGCAAAGTGTGGTATGTGGACTCCTGAGGGTTCTGAGACACTTTCAGTGGGTCCATGAAACATAAAACTATTGTAATAAATATTAAGACATTATTTGCCTTTTAAAAATGTACTGAAGTATGGTACTGTCACAAAAACAGAAATATAGATCAATGGTACAAGAAAGAATGCCCAGAGATAAACCCACACGCATATGGGCACCCAATTTACGACAAAGGAGGCAAGAACATACAATGGAGAAAAGACAACCTCTTCAATAAGTGGTGCTGGGAAAACTGGACAGCTACATGTAAAAGAATGAAATTAGAGCACTACCTAACACCATACACAAAAATAAACTCCAAATGGATTAAAGACTTAAATGTAAAACCAGACACTATGAAACCCTTAGAGGAAAACAAAGGAAAAACACTCTGACATAAACCACAGCAAGATCTTTTTTGACTCACTTCCTAGGGTAACAGAAATAAAAACAAAAATAAACAAATGGGACTTAATGAAACTTAAAAGCTTTTGCACAGCAAAGGAAACCATCAACAAGACAAAAAGACAACCCCCAGTATGGGAAAAAATATTTGCATGTGAAACAACAGACAAAAGATTAATCTCCAAAATACACAAAACAGCACATGGAGCTCAATATCAAAAACACAAACAATCCAGTTAAAAAATGGGCAGAAGGGCTTCCCTGGTGGCACAGTGGTTGAGAGTCCGCCTGCCGATGCAGGGGACAGGGGTTCGTGCCCCGGTCCAGGAGGATCCCACGTGTCGCGGAGTGGCTGGGCTCGTGAGCCATGGCCGCTGAGCCTGTGCGCCCGGAGCCTGTGCTCCACAGAGGGAGAGGCCACAACAATGAGAGGCTCACGTACAGCAAAAAAAAAAAAAAAAAAAAAAAAAAAAAAAAAAAAAT